>NC_136426.1:10135000-10370000 GCF_052849685.1 Lactuca virosa
CACACACACATGTAACGACCCAAAAATTACAAGGTAAAATTTTTATTTTTAGTTTAACTAGAAACAACAATTATCTTTTTCCAAACATTCAAAAGTATATCATAATAAAACTGGTATTAGAGTACAATCCCAAAATCATCAAGTTGCAGAAACATGGATGGATGCGCTGCGATCAAGTCGGGCCCTTCCCTTTTGACCCGGAAGTACCTGAAACCGTAACCATAAAAACTGTAAGCGCAAAGCTTAGTGAGTTCCCCAAAATACCACACACCATACATACATAACAATCAACACATATCCGGGTCTATTTCACCCTCTTCAGTCTCTTTCAACCGATACTGGGTATATTTCAACCCCTTCGGTCTCCTTCAACCGATACTGAGTCTATTTCACCCCCTTCGGTCTAATTCAATTGGTATTGGGTATATTTTAACTCCTTCGGTCTCTTTCAACCGATATCTGGTCTATCTCACCTCCTACAGCTAGCATATAATTATAACAACAAGAGTGATATAGACAACAAGCACATACAAACATAACAGGAAATTGGCACATAGACAACTATTATCCTTCAAAAAATATCTAGTGGGTCGACATTGGTACCTTCGACTCACGAGTATAGTGAACGAACTCACCTCAATCCGAGATAACCGAATATACGCGCTGCTGCTACCAAGATCCTCACACTAAACCATAACCAAATTATCTAAAATTAACAATTAAGGAAATTTCCAAAATCGAAGGTCCAAATCCACCTCCTATCCTTCCAATGGGTAAGAGACCATTTTACCTTTCCCTTATCTGAGCCAACACCTCATGGCCCAACTCCTAACAGACCTAAGGCCCAAAATATGCTTTGTAGGAGTACGCCCTGCATATATGGTTGGTACGCCCTGATGTGACTTAAGAGCTTTGGTTTGGCTTGCAGAATTAAAGAACACACAATGAACATGGTGATTTCGGTGTTTAAGAAATGCATTCGATTAGGTATGGTGTTACAAAAAGGGATCTAGATCTAAATCTACATAAATAACACACACACGCTCAATGTTACATCCCTCAAGCACACCTTTACATGTGGAATAAACCCTTCTTATATAGAGGTGTTTACATGTCTCTCTCTCACTCTCTATCTCTCATGTCACAAGGATAAAGTACCACATGCAAGTGGGTCTACAAAAGTCAAACCATTTACAAAGTCATACATGGATAACTTTGTACCCAACATTCTCCCCCCTCAAAGTTAGGAATGGATTACCCACTTTAAATCTTCCAAAACCGAGCAAGTACGCGAATCGAGCCTCAAGCGTGACACATGTAGAGACGAACTTCAAATCTTCAATTCTTCAATGATTTTTCAATCCGGGTTCTAGAATGTGAGACCATACAAACCATCAACGGATAATTAGGAGTTTCTCAACCTCCAAATAATCACCCTAAAGTTGAGCATAAAAACACACCCCAAAAATCTTCAATAAGTCCAAACCCATCATGAACCGAAATCACTTCCAAATCTCCAATCGAATCATTTCATAAGCTTCAAATACTCGAGGTCACTTCGGTCTTCAAGTCCGCGTAATATGAAAAATTCAACTTTCGAATTTCCATATAAATTTCTCCCCCTTTTTATAATCGGAATTTGATTATAAAACCAACAAGGAAAGAGAATGTGCTTTATTCAGAATTTTTCTTGTCAAAACTTCTCCTTAACATGTGGCATAAACTTTTTGCTTCAATCTGGAAAGACAAAATTGCAAGAATGGTCGCTGTGGTATGTCGAAAATTGCCACTTTGGGCCAAACAGGTTTGGACTAGCACTAATGGTCCAAAAAGTTTCATTTTGTTGCGAGTTTGGTCCATTTTGGTTTTAAATGACGATTTTGCCCTTTATATTTTGTTTTTTCAATTTTTTTGTTACAAAAATCAAAAAAGAAAAGAAAAAAAAGAAAAAAATGCTCTCTCTCTCTCTCTCTCTCTCTCTCTCTTTCTCTCTCTCTCTCTCTCTCTCTCTCTCTACAACCTCTTCCCCTTCTACCACCTCCATCGCATGAGTTCAAACAGCAGCCAGATTTTCCGGCAAACACCAACAGTAGCCGGATTTTCCGGTAACCACCAACACCAGTCGGATTTTCCGGCAACCATCGCCAACCATCGCCACCGGTTCAACACCACCACCAACATCGATATTTTGGCAAAATCCATCACCACAACAGATCTGAAAAGCTAGGGAGGACGACAGATCCATAGATCCAGATCCGACATCGCTACAAACCTGAGACATCTGGGTTCGATTTGACACACCCACAAACTCGAAAAAGACCAACGATATTAAACACACACATACACAAACGCCACAACAGATCTAAAAATCTAGGGAGAGGAAGTCGTTGCCGCCATCAGCAAACCTCCGTAAAGAGAAAGGGTTTCTTCGGCTTCACCTTCGTCTCCTTCGTCAGTCACATCTGGAGTGTATGTAGATCTGAGAAATGGGGAGACCTGTTAAGAACAGAATTAGAAAGAGGGACGGACTGAGTCGGGTTTGTTATCTTGTTCTTCCATGTAGGATTTGCAGAGTTGAAGTCGTCATCGGAGCAGTGGAGATAGAGGACAACCCATCTGAAAACCCTCGCCGCCAAGAAACCCTAGCCGCCGAGAAACCCTTACTTCGAATCTCAATCTCCTTTCTCTCGTCGCCGGATGTCGTGGTTCAAAGGGAGGGCAGCAACGATCGAAGCGGGTGTTTGGGTGGTGCTACCTGACCAGAAGGAGACGGAGGGGCAGCCTAGGTCGGTGGCAGTCGTCGGTGTCTTCTTCTTTGGGCGGTGGTAATCAAGAAACAAGAGAGAGAGAGAGAGAGAGAGAGAAATAGAGAATGTGTGTGTGTGAGTGAGAGAGATGGTAATTCTTTTTTTATTTCTGTAATAAAAAAATGAAAAAAATAAATACAAAGGGCAAAATCGTCATTTTAGAAAAAATTAAACCAAAATGGACCAAACTCGCAATAAAATGGAAACGTTTGGACCATTGGTGCTAATCCAAACCTGTTTGGCCCAAAGTGGCAATTTTCGACATACCACATGGACCATTCTTGCAATTTTGTCATCTGGAAAATCCAAAAAATCTTTAATTTTTAGCTTCGTTCACGGACCGCCTTTGACAAATTTCTCAAATTTGGGTTGAAATTGTCAATTTCAAAATTCTACAGTGACCCTGTGCGCCCAAAATAGCCAAAAATGCGAAACTCTCCCCCTTTTTCGAAACTGGGTTGAAAGCGTCAATTCGCATTAACTGCAGGGGCCTGAAATGCATATTCTTCAATTTCTCAACAAAATCAGTACATTTTCGAAATTGGGTATGAACAGCCAAATTTTCAAAACTTCAGGGACTGCTTTCAAAATTTCTGCCCCTTTTCCTCCAAACCTTTGAAAGTCACCTTAAATATCGAAGTTGGGCAAAAACTGCCAAACTTTCGAAAGTATAGGGACTGCTTTCGAAATTCTGCCCTTTTATCCCAAAATGTGGAAAATTAACCCAACTTTCGAAGATGGTTAAAAACTGTCAAAATTTCGAAACAACAAGGACTAAATGCGAAATTTTTGCCTTATTTCATCAATCTTTCGAAAAATTGGCTCAACTTTCGAAATTACCTCCTGATTTCGAAATGTATTAAAAAATGACAAACATTCGAAACTTCAAGGGTCATTTTTGAACTTATGTTTTCTTCTTCCTCAATCTCGTTCAAGGGCCATTTTTGAAACTTATGTTTTCTTCTTCCTCAATCTCGTGAACCAGTAACGAAAAATTGCACAGCACCGTTGATAATGAAAATTTTCCTTGATCAATGGAATGTCGAAAGCGAAGGCATGCGAAACCCCTGAATATCATCTTAACCATTCACTCTCTGAATCGACATCCACTTTGCATCAAAATCCAAAAGCATCGATATTATAAGGAAGTATTGATTCGCTGCTTTGTCTTTATTCCAAGGACTTTGTTTTCAACAGACCATCGACTTAGGAACCCAAATCCAAACTCTCGTTCTTACAATTCTTCTCAAACTATCCCAGTCGACTCCAAAAGTTACTCCTTAGAAGCAACAATCGACCTTCGATTTTCATCCATCCAAATCTTTGACTTTCGTTATCAAACCTTCAAACCAACTTATTGACCTTCGAAATCAAAAGTCGAGTTCGCTATCAAAATTGACTCCAAACACTCTAGATCGGTAATCTTTAACCCTTGTAACCGGACACTCATACAGATTAAGAGAAACAAGTTGTAGCTCAGCTAACATCCTCAAATCGTCAATCTCTTGAATCCGATTATTCGACAAGGTGAGGTCCCGTAGCAAATCCAAACCAGCGTGAACAAAAAATTCCAAACCGTCAGCGATCCAATTGTGAAAATCCAATTACTTCATCTTCTGCCACTCGACTTCCAAAATTCCACAATCGAAGGCTGTTTAACGTCATAGCCTTTCACACAAGAACTAGAACACATCGAATTTTCGAAATTAAATCCCAAATTAGACTTTATTTCGACATCTAAATCTCATATTCAATTCAAATCCAACGATTTCAACTTTCAATTCCATGAATCAACCCATAGAAATCGTGTTTGACTTTTTCTGTGATTGACTTTTCTAAGTCAAAGATGAACAAACAGCAAACTGATGATCCAAACACCGATTTTTGGATCAAAATATGTTCAAACAACTGTTCTAAACATGTTCTTCACAGAAATTTGAGATTTCTTGATCAATTTCACCAAACAAAAAAAAATTGGATCGATAATTTCTTGATCGTTATTGACTTTGAGATTGAATACATCAACTAAAATCGATTCACAAGTTTGACAACCAAATCAGTAATTGATTCACATGAGCAACATGAAGTAATCGATACACAAGAAAGCCGAAGATGTTTATGATGAGTAGATAGATGTTCAAACTGAAAAGAAAAACAACGCATACAGTGTATATCGAGTTGATTTGGATGAATCTTTGGCTCACAAAAGTGGATCATGAACAGTATTTGAATTTTGATATGTGAATAGTAACAGATAATGGAATTTGGATCAATTTTGGCTATGAACATTGAAGAGTAATTTCGAAAAAAATTTGGAATTTGATTTTTATTTATGAACTTTTGATCTAAGCAACAATAAATGGATCAATCAATGGGGTTAAAATGAATTTCGATCCATTGAGACAAAACGATCAAAAAAACAAGAACACAACGCACGAATCAATGAGATTAAGAGAGATCATAGAGAGAGACTCACCATAAATGCTACAATTGTGACAAATTTTGCCAAACCGAGAATCGTTTCTTCAAAATATCATGTTGATCTTCGAAGACCCGCTCTGATACCAATTGATATGACTTAAGAGCTTTGGTTTGGCTTGCGGAATTAAAGAACACACAATGAACATGGTGGTTTCGGTGTTTAAGAGATGCATTCGATTATGTATGGTGTTATCAAAAGGGATCTAGATCTAAATCTATATAAATAACACACACACACACACACACACTCAATGTTACATCCCTCAAGCACACCTCTACATGTGGAATAAACCCACCTTATATAGAGGTGTTTACATGTCTCTCTCTCACTCTCTATCTCTTATGTCACAAGGCTAAAGCACCACATGCAAGTGGGTCTACAAAAGTCAAACCATTTACAAAGTCATACGTGGATAACTTTGTACCCAACACGCCCCGCATACTGCCCACAGAAGCACAAAGTACAACCCGATGAAGGTTACCGATGGGGAATTCATGCATTACACTGAGTGTACGCATATGTACACCCAGCGTACGCATTAAGGTCTTAATTGTGACAACCCGAAATTTCTATTCTGTACAACCATTCACTTCAATAGAAGTCAGAACAGTTTCTACAAACTTTCAAGCTTTTTGGAATAAGTTTGAGTATTTTAAGATTAGTACTTCAGGAGATATCAGGAGAGAGGATTCCCTAGGGTCTATTGTGTAACAATAAAGTCCCAAAACTCCAAGAGTTTGGAGTTTATGGCCTAAACAAAGGTGTTTACGGCCGTAAACCCTAAAAGGAGGATATATATATATATATATATATATATATATATATATATATATATATATATATATATATGACACTTAGTCATTATTTACCACTTTTCACATTTTCAAGATCCAAAACCCATTTCTCTCTCAAGTATCATCCGACTTTTCTTCAAGATCTTCAACTTTGTAAGTGTTTCTAGCCCTAAAAATTTGATATCTTACTTAATCTAGTGATCTTACATGATTCCATCCGTGAAATCATTCCAAAAGTGTAGATCTTCAAGTTTCACCAAGAACACCAAGAACACACACTAGTGTTCTTGGACTTTTAGCACCTTTTCAAGCTTCTACATAGTAAGTACTCTTACCTAGGCTTGTTATAAGACTTGTTACACTTCTAAACATCTAGAAAACACCAAGGAATCACAAGATCAAAGGTGTTTACGGTCCAAGAACACCTTGGACCGTAAACCCTATTGAGGGTGCCAAAGTGTGCCCTAGTCCCTTATAAAGCCTTGGAAACTAGTGAAGAACATAACCTAGATGTGCTTAGGACTTGAAAACATCAAAAGACCATAAACCATTTGGGTTTACGGCCGTAAACCCATGGAGAAATGGTCACAAAACCGTAAACTCCACAAAGGAGTGAAATGGTGCCCTAAACACTTCCTAAGGCTTAAACATGAAGTAGGAATGCTTCTTAAGATCTTTAAGGCTTCAAAACACAAAATGGTCAAAGTACGATGAGTTTACGGCCATAAACTCATGGGTTTACGACCGTAAACTCAATATGAGTTGGTCCCAAAACCGTAAACTCCAAAAGAGTTTACCCTTGGACCCCAAACTCAATAGCAATGTCCTACAACCCTTAGATGCAATCCTTAGTACTTATAACACTTAAATAAGGTGTTTTACATGTCCTAGGATGTCTAAACTTGGTTAATTAGTTGTTTAATGACTAATTGGATACATATATGTGTTATTATATGTTAACTAGGATCCTTGTGTGTGTTCAAGTCTTCACTTGACACTTAGCATCCTACACTATCAGTTCATCCAAACCACTCACTACAGGTGAGTTCATACCCCTTAATTAACCTTTTAAACGTTTTTAAATGCTTTTATGGGGGGGAATACAAGTTGAACTATTATAGTTATTATATCAATCACATGTGATTAATAACTACCAAACAAGTGGATTTCTTACTTTTCAAACTGTGTTACCAAACTGTTTTACTTCAAACTGTGTTACAAACTCTTTTTCATATCAAATACTTTTATTAAACTCTTTTAACTTATATTATGTGTATCTATATAGATATAGTTATATAAGTAGGATTGAAAGGACTTAGGACTGATAGCCTACCTTACTTCCTGTTCCTTGTTTGGTTGTGGACTTAGGGTATCAAGGTTATTTGTCCGAAGGTCGTTTGAATCCTAGTTATATATTATGTATATGTATATAAATATAAAAGGTTACTTCTTTCATTCAGTTCAATACCTTTGGGTAGCAAATGTAGACACACCTGTTCATATACACAAACAACATTACTAGTAAACTATAATAGGTATAGTTTAGGGAGATACTAATACTACTACTAGAACAGTGAAACATACAATGAGTCAGTTCATACATGAGTCAATAACAAACAAACAATAGATACTATGATGAGAAACAAACAATAGATACTATGATGAGAAACAAACAATAGATACTATGATGAGAAACAAACAATACATGCTAGACAGGGAGAGAACACACAATATAGCTAACACATACATATACTAGAACATACATACATGCTAGACAGGGAGAGAACACACAATACAGCTAGCACATACATATACTAGAACATTACTACAGTTATGTGAGCCACCTAACGGGGCATGGCACTACCTGTCATGACCGTTTTTGTATCCAGAATCTCCTTAATTGGGGAGCGTATGAGTTTGTGTATAGATCTATACTGGATTGACTATCCTACACCTTGCTGCTCGCTACAGTGGGACTTGCAAGTCTACGGGTGCCAAACGTCATTTCTTACGACGTCTTACATCGTCGTTTTACTATAGAGTCGGTTGCAGGATACAGGCCGATCACATGGTACTTTAAATAACAATTGGTTTAAAGTAGTTAGTACAGCAGTAGTTACTTAATACAACACTACAATACTATTTCATTTTCCCATTACATTTACTTTGTGATATTCACACAATAAACAATAATGTAAAAACTAAATTTTTGGTTCACGAAACTCCTCTCCGCTCCACTATCAAACAGTATGCATGCATAAGAGTTATCGAGGAGAAACGTACCAGTGACCACAGTGGGGTCGGCAACCGCCTCTTCGTGGCCTATGGCCAGAACTCTTCCTACTCCACCAGCATTCCTTGCCTTAGGGCAATCCCTCTTGTAGTGGCCCACCTCGCCACATTTATAGCAAGCTTGGCCCACTCCTGCACCGGGGACTTGATTGATTGGCCTTGCCGGAGCTTTGCAGAAACGGGCAGTGTGCCCCTTCCTGATAAACTCTTTCAAAATAACTTGTATTCTCAGGTCGCCAGTAGACAGGTACCGGAGCCAGGTTTTGAGAAGATGGAGCTCGTTCAAAACTCATCTTTTATTTTGATGTATATTTTTTGGTATCTATATAACTTGACAGAACACACTTGTATGAAATTATATTATTAATGCAATGGATGATGTTGTTGCTTGTTTACTACTTTGCATTGTTGTGATACTGTACATGACGTCCTCCACCCCCGAACGTTTCCGCCGTTCTCGGTTTTGGGGTGTGACAGATTGGTATCAGAGCATTGTTTATAGTGACTCGAGTGTATCAACCCATAAAAGATATACGAACTATAAACGCAGCGGGATTAAAATACTCTGATAAAGAGTTTATACTTTTAAATAATAAAATATTTAACCAAGTATACATACCTGCATTCATACTAAAATCAGTGTCACTAGGACATAACAAAAGTATTACGATTGTTGGGCAGCACAAATAGACTTAGAGACATATGGTCAACCCTGGGAAGATGTAGCCTGATCAACTACATTATCCGAAGAGTGATTAGCATGTGCCTAAGTGTGGTTGTGAGGTTGCAACAAGTTTAAAAACTTACCAACACTACTACAACGAGAACAGTAGAACATAACATAAACTTAAAAATACTATAGGAGTATTTTGTGTTACTATTAATTACTTATCTGAGAATTAAAGGTCTTTATTTGTATGTCAATAGTTGCTGAGTGGATACGCTAAGGTTATATGTATCTAGGATATCATAGACTTAGAATTTGTGATCTTTGCTTTACTTCCTGTTCCTTGTTTGGTTGTGGGCTTAGAGTTAGGGTCACTTATTCGAAGGTCTATCCTGTCTCGGTTACATATGACTGGTATGCACTACGCAAATGTTGAAGTAACCGATAAAGATCATCTTATAATTATCTAATTAGTTCGTCTATTTAGTTATTTCTTATATCCCTTTTCTCGCGTAGATTTTATGGATGGATTCCATATCCCTGGAGACCCGTACTACCCCAACAACGGCAATGCAGGATGACTGGGAGAAGAGCCAGAAGATGATCACCCAATCCCATTGGATGATCACGAAGCTGAAGGCTTTTCTGAGGATTCTGACTCGGAGCCAGAAGTTAACAACCTACCCCCAGCTGCTCAAGACCCAAACCTGAATCCTCGTCCAGCATTTCAAGGACCCACACCCCTGTGGGCCACACACTTGAATAGATGGAGTCAGGAACAGGGTTAACCTATTCCCTACAATGGAGACAGAAGCTACTACAACATCACCGAGGGAGGTTCAGCTGACAGGGTTCTACCCATCATGGTTCGTAGGATTGTTCGGAACACCGAGCAAGGTCGAGCGGCTATCGACCGAGTCGTGGAGATTGACACCAACTATGGCGTTAACACAGTCCGCATTCGCCAACTAGAGTCTGCTCACGAAAGGACTCAGATCCGCAATGCAGTTCTGCAGAGGGAACTTGCTGAGACCCAAGCAGAAGTCAGGGAACTTCGAGCTCGGCAAGCAAGATCTGATAGGCGCGTGAGGGACATATAACGTCTCCTGTCGGAGTCAAGAACTCACTCTGGTAGTTCTCGTCGCCGATAGAGTCTCATCGACTTCTCTTTTGGATATAACCTAGTCCGTGCAAAAACTCTAGTCTAATTTCCTATCCTTGTAAATCTTAGACCCGTTAGGTCTTGATTAGGTTGTAGTCTGTCAAAATTTTCCCATCTTGGTTGATGTAAGACCTACCTCTAGGTCATTTTTCCCGAACTCATTACATCTGTAATTCCAGTATTATTGACAGATATCTAATCTCATGGAAATTATTATCCAATTGCTATCATCTGCTAGTACTAGATCATCCTTCAATGGTACTGTTGGACTATGGAGAGTTAGTCCATGAGTCATTCTCATCAATTTTCCTATTTAATTCTTCTCAACGTCTTCATCTTTCTAAACTTATAGTTGAAAGATGCCTCCTCGTAAATCAACAAGACGCAATCCTCCCGCACCGACACCACCTGCTCCTCAAATCTATACGGTAGCTCTAAATGCTGCTGTAGCTGCGGCTGTGGCTACAGCCATGGCTCAATATCATTCTTCGGGTTCCACTGGAGGAGGAACTCCTGTTCAATGTACTCATGGTGAAGTTCCTGTGCGCTTGAGAAAGTGCTCCTACAAGGACTTCACTAACTGCAAGCCCAAGTCCTTTAGAGGGACTGGCGGAGTCATTGCCCTCTCACAATGGTTCGAGAAAACCGAATCGGTTTTCGAAATCTGCTCCTGTCCAGAGGGGAGCAAGGTCAAGTTCGTTGCTTGCACCTTTGAGGATAAAGCGCTAACATGGTGGAATAGCCATGTCAAGTCACTATCTCTAATAGTGGCTAATGCTATGGGCCGGGAAGCTCTGAGAGAGCTGATGATCGAACAGTACCCGATGGGTGAAATCCAAAAGCTGGAGGAAGATATATGGAGCCTGACTATGAAGGGCTCCGACATAGTCTCTTATACTGCCAGGTTCTGTGAACTGGTGGCCCTCTGCCCCAACATGGTTCATACAGAGGGGAAGAAGATAGAAAGATACATATGGGGGCTGATGCCACCATTCCAGGGAAATGTTTTGGCTTCAAACCCCACTAAATTTGATAGTGCCAAGTGATTGGCACAACGGCTTATAGACCATGGGGTTCGTACCCCGGCCGCAACAACAACCCTGGCCATCTCAGAACCCGCCAGAACCGCTGATTCCAAGCGGAAGTTCTTGTAGGGTTTTGAGCATTCTAACACTTCCTAAGTGTACATGCAACCCTATTAAACCTTGGATCTATGTTTGTCTAAGATACATGCAAAATATTATTTTCCAAGGTTTATAACCTATCTAGAATGGCATGGGGTACTTTTAACCATAAAAGAACTAGATGAATTACATACCTTTTGTTGATTGTTGATTCCTTGGAGTTTGAGAGCCAAGCACCAATAATGTGAATGCCTCAAATGGAAATCACAAATCACCCAAACTTGGAAAATATATGAGAGAGTATGCTAACTCTTGATTTTGGCCACCACACTTACACACACACTTAGTGTCTTTTTCATGCAACATAAGCTTGTTTATATAGTGTACATGGTTAGGGTGAAACCCTAATAACCCATGTCTTTTCCTCTTCCAAGGATCCATGGGTAAAAGCTCCATGGATCATCTATGGACTTCCATATAAGCTTATCCCATTCCAAATGAGTGTTAGCCCACACACCATATAAATATAATAGCCCATGATTTAATTAGTCTTCCTTTTAATCACTAAATTAATTCATAATTAATTCAAGATTAAAACTAATTAGGTAACATGACTTTATATTAATATATTATAACTTATAATATATTAATAAATCGTAAGTATACAACTCTCATAAAATTATCCATAACTAGTTTGGGTGAAGTGCAACCCAAATGGACCATGCCGGGTCGGGTCAAGTATATACCAAATAAGTTATGGACTTAGACATCTTATCCAACAGACTCCCACTTGGATAAGTCTAATAACTGTATTTGCCTATATTACTTCAGGAACCAACCGGCAATCGTAGCTCTCGAAAACTCTTGTGAACTATGAAGCGCCATTTTAGATAAGTGATCATATAATCCTCTGCTCTCATGATATCAGCCGGACAAATACATGGAACAATGTCTTACTTATTGTCTAGCAGTTGTTTCTCGATTTCCGATTTGTTTGACAAAGAACTTAACTGAACACATCAATTTAGTTCTGACCGGGCCCGGTACATGGGTCAACACAAAATCATCGAGGGGCCCAGATATCGCTTCTATTTCTAGAAGGAACAGATAAACTTCGACTCATATGCTTGTTCTACTACTTGTTGAATTGTACACAAAGGCACGTTTTATAACATCAAGTTACTGATGCGTTTACGTGCAATCAATGCACAACCAACTCATAGGTAACAACTCATATCTCTAGGTTTGAAGACTTATATGATATTATCGTCTCACGATCACTCGAGATAAATTCCATGAAGTGATACAAGTGAGCATGGGTTTATTCCAATACTCATAACTTATGAGTACTCATGAATGTTGTAGCAACCATTGCTATGGCTAAACACCTTTAGTCATCTACAATCCCAATTCATGACAATCTTGATTCATACCTACTTCCGACGTATGACCGATTGTGGAGGTTTGAATTATTCTGGAAGTCAAAACATGCAAAACTGAAACAATAGTAAATAATTGACAATGATAGTAACACTTTACTCATAAATAAATCACACATTTTATTCATCATCAAACGTCGATTACATTTTACAAGTTTCAGAAAAGGCTATCTAATCTGTAAAACTAATATCGTCCCTCAGCCCGATGCGCCTCGCATGCTGCAAATGCTTAACCCTAGTCAGTCCCTTCGTAAGGGGATCCGCAGGGTTCTCATCTGACGATACCCTCTTTGCCACGAGGAGTCCCTCTTCTATCTTGTGTCTTATGAAGTGATATTTTCTGTCAATGTGTCGGGATCTGCCATGATCTCTTGGTTCCTTGGCTAAGGCACCCGCACTATTGCTGTCACAGAAAATCTCCATAGGCTCCTTAATAGCTGGTACAACTCCAAGGTCTCCGATGAAGTTCCTCAGCCATATCGCCTCCTTTGCCGCTTCACTCGCTGCTATGTACTCTGATTCACAAGTCGAATCAGCTACAGTCTCCTGTTTGGAACTCTTCCAAGTGATTGCCCCTCCATTTAAGGTAAAGACCCAGCCCGACTGAGAGCGGAAGTTATCCCTATCAGTTTGAAAGCTAGCATCACTATACCCTACTACTCTCAAGTCATCACTCCCACCAAGGGTAAGGATCCAATCCTTAGTCCTCCGCAGGTACTTGAGAATATTCTTTACCGCAGTCCAATGAGCCTTGCCAGGGTTCCCCTGATATCTGCTGACCATGCTCAAAGCGAAGGCCACATCAGGACGGGTACAAGTCATAGCATACATGATCGAACCAACAGCGGAAGCATAAGGTAATCGACTCATCTCAACTATCTCATCTTCTGTACTCGGGCTCTGAGCCTTGCTTAGTTTGGCATTGCTTTGGATCGGTAATTCTCCTTTCTTGGAATTCTGCATGTTGAACCTTTTCAACACCTTATCCAAGTAGATACTCTGACTAAGTCCAATTAGTCTTTTACTCCTTTCTCTTAATATCCTTATCCCTAGGATATAGGTAGCTTCTCCAAGGTCCTTCATAGCAAAGCACTTCCCAAGCCAGGACTTAACCTCCTGCAAGGTTGGGATGTCATTTCCTATGAGTAGTATGTCATCCATATACAGTACCAAAAAGCTAACTATACTCCCACTAGCTCTGACATACACGCAGGACTTATCTTCACTTCTTGAGAAACCAAACTCTTTGACCTTCTCATCGAAACAAAGATTCCAACTTCGAGATGCTTGTTTCAATCCATAAATGGATTTCTCAAGCTTGCACACTCTATTGGGGTACTCTGCACTGACAAAACCTTCTGGCTGATTCATGTAAACATCCTCAGCCAACTTTCCGTTAAGGAAAGCGGTTTTGACATCCATTTGCCATATTTCATAATCATGAAATGCAGCAATGGCTAGCATAACCCTAATAGACTTAATCTTTGCTACTGGTGAAAAGGTTTCATCATAATCAATACCCTGAGTCTGAGTAAACCCCTTCGCAACCAGTCGAGCCTTATACGTGTGCACCTTCCTATCCATGTCGGTCTTCTTCTTGAAGATCCATTTGCACCCGACTGTCTTACGGCCTGGTACATTGTCAACCAAGTTCCAAACTTGATTGTCATACATGGACTGTATCTCGCTGTCCATAGCCTCCTTCCATTTAGCAGACTCTAGGCCTGCCATGGCTTCCTTAACACTGTTAGGTTCATCCAGATTTACCAGTGTACTGTCACTGATAAATGTATCACCTTCCGTAGTAATATGAAATCCATAATAAAACTCAGGTGTGTTCCTAACCCTTGTGGAACGCCTCGGAAGTATAGACTCGTCAACTGGATCAACAGGAATTTCCTCCTCAAGTTGATTGCTAGTGTCTGAGGTTCCTTCACCAATTGAGTCTTGAATTTCTTCAAGGTCAATTTGCCTCCCACTGTCTCCTTGGCTTATAAATTCTCTCTCTCGAAAGACCCCTCTCCTAGCCACAAAGACCACATTCTCACTGGGTCTGTAGAAGAGGTAACCAAAGGATTTTTGTGGGTAGCCGATGAAAATACACCTTTCACTTCGAGGTTCGAGCTTGTCATGAGTTTCGCGCCTCACGAAAGCCTCGCAACCCCAAATCTTGATATGGTCCAAATTGGGAACTTTCCCAGTCCACATTTCATGAGGTGTTTTGGCAACCTTCTTTGTAGGGACTAGATTAAGGATGTGGGCGGCAGTCTCTAAGGCATACCCCCAAAAAGAGATTGGTAGCGAAGCTCGACTCATCATAGAGCGAACCATATCCAACAAAGTTCGATTGCGCCTCTCAGCTACACCATTCAGCTGTGGTGTCCTGGGAGGTGTCAATTGTGAGACAATCCCACACTCCTTAAGATAGTCGAGGAACTCAGTACTAAGATACTCACCACCTCGATCGGATCGAAGCATCTTAATGTTCCTGCCCAATTGATTTTCTAGTTCCTGTTTAAACTCTTTAAACCTTTCAAAAGTTTCTGACTTATGTTTGATTAAGTAGACATAACCATATCTACTAAAATCATCAATAAAAGTCACATAATAGCGATTAGCATCCCTTGTGGCGGTTTTGAATGGTCCACATACATTAGTATGTATAAGGTCCAACAAACCCTCACCCCTTGCACAAGTACCAGTGAAGGGTGATTTTGTCATTTTTCCAAGTAGACAAGACTCACAACTATCATCCGACTTGAGGTCGAACGACTCCAAGACTCCATCCTTTTGGAGCTGGCCTATGCGTTTCTTGCTTACATGTCCAAGACGACAATGCCACAAAGATGCTTTATCCAAGCTAGTAGAAGAATCAATACATAATACATTATTTCCTAAATTATCTACAACCGATACAGCTTCATACACACCATCACAAGGTAATGCTTTAAAATAAAGAATATTATTAAAGAAAGCATTAATACTACCAACTTCATTATCAAAAGAAAAGGTAAAACCTTGTTTGTACAAAGCATGAAAGGAAATAATATTCCTCGCCATTTCAGACGAGTACACACATTTATTCAAATCTAACTTTAACCCACTATCTAGCAACAAAGTATAAACTCCAATCTTGGTAATAGGTGCAACCTTCTTGTTCCCCATGACTAAGTTTATCTTTCCGTGCTCCACATCCTCACTTCTTCTTAGGCTCTGCAAGTCACAACAGATGTGATTACCACAACCTGTATCAAGAACCCAAGAATTAGAATATGGTGAGTTATTAGACAATATAGTGTAAATACCTGCATGGGATGGTTTCACTTTCCCATCCTTGACATCCTGCAAGTACTTTGGGCAGTTTCGCTTCCAGTGCCCCTTATTTTGACAGTAGAAGCATTCAGCATCCTTAGGGATGGCAGAAGGAGTGATATAACCTCCTTTGGTTCCAGATGAGGAGCCTTCAAGGGACTTTACCTTGGTACCCTTCGAAGGGTACTTCCTCTTCTTCCCTTTGCCTTGCCCGATAGCCAAAACAGGGGTAGTAGTAGGAGTAGGAGTAGCAACCGACTTACTTTTAAGACCACTTTCGGCAGTCTTCAGAAGTCCTTGAAGCTTACTGAGTGTGACTTCCTCATTGTTCATGTGGTATGTCATACGAAATTGATCATAACACGAGGGCAAGGAGTGCAAAATGATATCAATTGCCAACTCCTCAGGGAAGTTCACATTCAGTTTCATTAGACGGTCCACATACCTTTGCATTTTCTGCAAGTGGCTCGTGATTGGTTCGCTATCCTTCATACGGGTAGTGATCATGGAGAAGATTATTTCATACCGCTCTTGACGAGCACTCTGATGGTACCTTTCCATCAGATCATGATGCATCTCAAAAGGGTAATAGTCCTCATAGGACTTTTGGAGTTCAGCTGTCATGGTGGCCATCATGATGCATGCCACCTTGGTGGCATCTCTTTCATGTGCCTGATACTCAGCGACCTCCTCAGGAGTAGCAGTGGACTCATCAAGCTCCTTTAGCTCCTTATCGAGGACATATTCCTTGTCCTCGTAACGAGTAACCATCCTGATGTTCCGGATCCAATTCATGAAGTTGGAACCATCAAAGATGACCCTCCCATAAAGGTTCATGAGGGAAAAGGAGCCAGTAGGGTTAGAGCCCGAAGCTTTGTTGTTGGAAGACATCTGAAAAGAAGAAAACAAGTTTAGATTAGATATATCGAATCCTTAATAATACACCCAAATGTAATATTAAGGCTAGGATCCAACACAATATATTATAAATTAGAAGAGGGATGTCGTAATCTAAGCTATAATATATTTGAAGGTAGGTGAATGACGATTCACCAATTTCCACCATGAAAACGAAATGAACTATTAGGTTTTATTGGTTTTTGAAATTCCTAGATTCTTTTGAGATTCATTGAACTTTTCAATGGCATGTTTCAATCTCGATTGTGCCCTTCAAGTTTTGTGACTGGGATGCCGAGGATCACAAAACAAGGTGTGAATAACCATGCAAATTCACTTGGTACCCTTAATATTATCACCTAATCAATGTGCCGGTTAACCACACACGCTCCACCGATCTATGATAAACATTAAGTCACCCTTCGTGATCCTTACTAGTCCAAGTTAGTGTGCCGGTTAACCACACACGCTCCACCAACGACTTGGTAAGGTACAAAGTGTGAATTTCATGGGTTAGCACCATATTCACATTTTCCTAAAGTAACTAAGATTAGGAATTTATAAAAGGTTTAGTTACTTTATAATATTCATCATACTTTTAATGAGAATTTATAAGTCCTTGTCTTACCCGTTCGGCTAACGACCCTCCACCAGTCAAGCAAGCGGTGGGTGAGAGTGGACACCCATTAAGTTGCCATTTTATAGGCAACAACCTTATACCCACCTTATAGACTGGCTTCGTGAATGAGGCGTACTAGCGGTAAGACGACTTTGATCTTATACATATATATAATAATTAACCATTAATGTTATAAATAGTATAAGGGTTGAATTTTAACTTTTAAAACTCTAAGGGTTTGGAATTAAAGTATATTAAAGTGTGTGTAACTTTACAAATTCCAAAACTTGAGGACAAGTTTTGAAACTATTCAAAACTTTTCATTTCATAACTTATGAATTAAAGGTTCATAAAAATGAAGACTCTTCATTTCCATATAACTTATGTGTTTTAAGTGTGTGTTTAAAAGAAGTGACCTTTGGATATCCATAACTTGAGGACAAATTATGGACTCCATTAAAACACATAAATGATCAAGAATTAATCCTAAACAATTCAGCAAATAATTCCTATCATCTTCTAAATTCATAAGAACATGAACATGATCATCAAAGTTTCAAGAATCATATGAACACATACAAAGCATGAAATTTTGATATAAGCTATTGTAAATGGATTAGAACAACCATTACACCAACTAAAACAAGTTTTAAAACACCAAAACAGTTTAGGGTAATGTTTCTAGTCCATTTCCAGCAGCAAAAGTCGAAAATCTGCATTCTGAGGCTCCTACTCGCCGAGTGCACGAACCTACTCGCCGAGTAGGATGAGTTTACACATGAACTCGGCGAGCCCCCCCCCCCCCCCCCATGGAATCGGCGAGTTCATCAGGCAGACAGCAAAAAATTCGACTTTTTTCACTATTTTGCATCAAGTATCAAACAAACAAGCCTAGGCTCTGATACCACTGTAGGGTTTTGAGCATTCTAACACTTCCTAAGTGTACATGCAACCCTATTAAACCTTGGATCTATGTTTGTCTAAGATACATGCAAAATATTATTTTCCAAGGTTTATAACCTATCTAGCATGGCATGGGGTACTTTTAACCATAAAAGAACTAGATGAATTACATACCTTTTGTTGATTGTTGATTCCTTGGAGTTTGAGAGCCAAGCACCAATAATGTGAATGCCTCAAATGGAAATCACAAATCACCCAAACTTGGAAAATATATGAGAGAGTATGCTAACTCTTGATTTTGGCCACCACACTTACACACACACTTAGTGTCTTTTTCATGCAACATAAGCTTGTTTATATAGTGTACATGGTTAGGGTGAAACCCTAATAACCCATGTCTTTTCCTCTTCCAAGGATCCATGGGTAAAAGCTCCATGGATCATCCATGGACTTCCATATAAGCTTAGCCCATTCCAAATGAGTGTTAGCCCACACACCATATAAATATAATAGCCCATGATTTAATTAGTCTTCCTTTTAATCACTAAATTAATTCATAATTAATTCAAGATTAAAACTAATTAGGTAATATGACTTTATATTAATATATTATAACTTATAATATATTAATAAATCGTAAGTATACAACTCTCATAAAATTATCCATAACTAGTTTGGGTGAAGTGCAACCCAAATGGACCATGCCGGGTCGGGTCAAGTATATACCAAATAAGTTATGGACTTAGACATCTTATCCAACAGTTCTGGGATGACAAAAAGAAGAAGAAGGCTGCTAAAAAGCAGCAGATCGTGGCAGTACATGCTGCGATAACACCTGCCATTGCTGCTGCTTCGACAAAGCAGTACGCTGGAAGTTTGCCCAAGTGCAACAAGTGCAACTTCCACCACGCAGGAGCCTGCCGGGAAATGCAGTGTTTGAACTGCAACAGGAAGGGGCACACTGCCCGTTTCTGCAAAGCTCCGGCAAGGCCAATCAACCAAGTCCCCGACGCAGGAGTGGGCCAAGCTTGCTATAATTGTGGCGAGGTGGGCCACTACAAGAGGGACTGCCCTAAGGCAAGGAATGCTGGTGGAGTAGGAAGAGTTCTGGCCATAGGCCACGAAGAGGCGGTTGCCGACCCCACTGTGGTCACCGGTACGTTTCTCCTCGATAACTCTTATGCATGCATACTGTTTGATAGTGGAGCGGAGAGGAGTTTCGTGAACCAAAAATTTGCTCATTTACTTAAGCAAAAATCACGAGCACTTAAAGAACCGTTCACTGTAGAAATGGCTAATGGAAAGACGAAGAGCACTAGCATTATATTCATAGGGTGTACCCTAACACTAGATAGCCATTTATTTTCGATCGACATCATGCCGGTCTCAATTAAAAGTTTCGACGTCATTATCGGCATGGATTGGTTGAGTCTTCATCGTGCCGACATCATGTGTTACGAAAAGGCTGTACACCTTAATCTGCCGTCTGACGAAACTCTGGTTATTTATGGCGACAAACCCGGCACGAACCTTCGTATCATCTCGAGCATTCAAGCTCAGAAATTCTTGCGAAAGGAATGTCGCGCATTCCTTGCTCATGTGGTCGATGTGAGCCAAGAAACGAAAGGCATTCAGAACATTCCAGTAGTATGCGACTTTCCCGACATCTTTCCAGAAGAACTCCCAGGATTACCTCCACAACGTCAAGTCGAGTTCAGAATCGACTTAGTTCCAGGGGCTACCCCCGTAGCCAAATCGCCCTATCGTCTAGCACCTGCAGAGATGCAAGAACTGTCCTGTCAACTTAACGAACTACTCAGCAAGGGCTTTATAAGGCCAAGCTTCTCACCCTGGGGAGCTCCAGTCTTGTTCGTCAAGAAGAAAGACAGACCGTTTCGTATGTGCATCGACTACAGGGAGCTCAACAAACTGACCGTCAAAAAATCGTTATCCTTTGCCTCGTATTGACGATTTATTTGACCAACTTCAAGGGGCGAATTTCTTTTCAAAAATCGATTTAAGATCCGGATATCACCAACTACGAGTGCTAGGGGAGGATGTCCCAAAGACAGCCTTCCAAACTCGTTATGGGCACTACGAATTCGTAGTGATGCCGTTCGGATTAACAAACGCGCCCGCAGTATTCATGGATTTAATGAATAGGGTGTGTCGTCCTTACTTGGATCAGTTCGTCATCGTCTTCATCGATGACATACTTATCTATTCTCGTAGTAGGGAGGAACATAGTCAACATCTGCGACTAGTCTTAGAAACATTACGTTCGGAGAAGCTCTATGCGAAGTTCTCGAAATGCGAATTTTGGATCCGACGAGTCGAATTCTTAGGGCACGTGGTTAGCGAAGAAGGAATACACGTGGACCCTTCAAAAATTAAAGCCATTGAGAGCTAGTCAGCACCGAAGACGCCTACAAAAATTCGTCAATTTCTAGGCCTCGTTGGCTACTATCGCAGGTTCATTCAGAACTTCTCCCGCATTGTGAAACCTCTTACAACACTGACCCAGAAGGGCGTGGCCTTTGACTGGGAAGAGAAGCAGGAGAGAGCGTTCCAAACGCTCAAGCGAGCCTTGTGCACCGCACCAATACTATCCCTCCCCGAAGGGATAGAAGACTTCGTTGTCTATTGCGATGCATCAAATCAAGGGCTCGAATGTGTTCTGATGCAGCGAGGTAAGGTCATCGCCTATGCCTCGAGACAGCTGAAGACACACGTGGTCAACTACACCACACACGATCTTGAGCTGGGAGCAGTTTGATGGGTTTTGAGCATTCTAACACTTCCTAAGTGTACATGCAACCCTAATAACCTTGGATCTATGTTTGTCTAATTATCATGCAAAGTTGAATTCCAAGGTTATATTCCTATCTAGCATACATGGGGAACAAATTTTAACTTGCATGAAAGATAGAATAACTTACCTTGTTGTTGCTTATGATCCTTGAAACCTTGTGAGCCTAGCACCCCAAGTGTGATGCCTCAAATGCTTCACACAACACCAAATGCTTTTGGAATGACTTTAGAGAGAATACACACTTCTAAAATCGGCCTAGCCCTCTTGTTTCTTATGTCTAGCCGATTTTGGTGGAGAATGGGTTTCTTATATAGTGTTGACACATCTAGGGTTACACCATGTAAACCCTAATGTGTCATGACTCTTCATTTCCATGACCCATGGGTTTGTAACTCCCATAGAGCATCCATAGAGCATCCTATGGGTGGAACCCAACTTGATAATCCATGGAGCCTCTTAGCCCACTATATAAGATATGGAAGATTTACATAATCTACCCATATATTTAATTAGTTATCTTTTGATCACTTAATTAATTCTAAATTAATTCTTGATCAAACTAATTAAATAATATTATTAATATATTAGAACTTATAATATATTAATAAACCATAAGTGTTATTTCTCTCATTTTAGTTTATCCAATTGCATGGTGCCATGCAACCCAAATGGACCATGCCGGGTCGGGTCAAGTACATACCAGAAATAGTTATGGACTTAGACACCTTATCCAACAGTCTCCCACTTGGATAAGTCTAATAACTATAACTGCAATACTTCAGGAACCGATCGGCAATCATAGCTCTTTCAAGGTCTCTCGGAACTGAGAAGATGATGATACGCCATTTAAGATAAGTGATCATATAATCCTCTGTTCTAGATATCAGCCGGACAAATACATGGAACAATGTCTTACTTATTGTCCAGCAGTTTGTTTCCCGATTTCCGATTTGTTTGACAAAGAACTCAATTGAACACATCAACTTATTTATTACCGGGCCCGGTACATAGGTCAAAACAAAATCATCGAGGGGCCCAGATATCAGCTTCTAATCCAAGAAGGAACAGATAAACTTCGACTCATATGTTTGTTCTACCACTCATTGAATTATACACAAAAGCACGTTTTATAACATCGAGTTACCAATGCGTTAACGTACAATCAATGCATAACCAACTCATAAGTAACAAATCATATCTCTAGGTTTGAAGACTTATATGATATTACCGTATCACGATCACTCGAGATAAATTCCATGAAGTGATTCCAGTGAGCGTGGGTTGAGTCCAATGCTCAGAACTTATGAGCACTCATGAGTGTTGTAGCCATGTCCAACAACTTAGACCTCTGCAACCAATCATGACAGTCTTGATTCATACCTACTTCCGACATATGACCGACTATGGAGGTTCGAATAATATGATATACCAAACATAATTATTCTGGAAGTCAAAACATGCAAAAGAAATATAGTAAACGATCGACAAGAGATAGCAACACTTTACTCATAAATAAAACACCTTTTATTCATCATCTAATGTCAATTACACTTTACAAATTTCAAGGTTATCTAACTACTAAATCTAATATCATCCTTCACCCCTATGCTTCGAGCATGCTGGAGATGCTTAACCCGAGTCAGTCCCTTCGTGAGGGGATCTGCTGGATTCTCATCCAATGATACCCTCTTTGCCACGAGGAGTCCTTCTTCTATTCGATGTCTGATGAAATGGTATTTTCTGTCGATGTGTCTGGATCTCCCGTGATCCCTTGGTTCCTTGGCTAAGGCAACTGCACTTTCACTATCACATAAAATTTCCATTGGCTCTTTAATAGCTGGTACAACTCCAAGGTCTCCAATGAAGTTCTTCAGCCATATCGCCTCCTTTGCTGCCTCGCTAGCTGCTATATACTCTGATTCGCAAGTTGAATCAGCCACTGTCTCTTGCTTGGAACTCTTCCAAGAAATTGCTCCTCCATTTAAGGTAAAGACCCAGCCTGACTGAGAGCGGAAATTATCCCTATCAGTCTGAAAGCTAGCATCACTATACCCTACAAGTCTCAAGTCTTCACTCCCACCGAGGGTAAGGACCCAGTCCTTAGTCCTCCGTAGGTACTTGAGGATATTCTTTACCGCAGTCCAGTGTGCCTTGCCAAGGTTCCCCTGATACCTGCTAACCATGCTCAAAGCAAAGGCTACATCAGGTCGAGTACACGTCATAGCATACATGATCGATCCTATAGCCGAAGCATAAGGTATTCGACTCATTTCTGCTATCTCAGCCTCAGTACTAGGGCTTTGTGTCTTACTCAATCTGGCATTACTCTGGATGGGTAACTCTCCTTTCTTGGAGTCCTGCATGCCGAATCTCTTCAACACCTTATCCAAGTAAGTACTCTGACTAAGTCCAATTAGTCTTTTACTCCGGTCTCTCAAGATCCTTATCCCTAGAATATAGGCAACTTCTCCTAGGTCCATCATAGAGAAACACTTCCCAAGCCAGGACTTAACTTCCTGCAGAGTTGGGATGTCATTTCCTATGAGTAGTATGTCATCCACATACAATACCAAAAAGCTAACTATACTCCCACTAGCCTTGAAATATACACAAGATTCATCTTCACTCCTAGAAAAGCCAAATTCTTTGACTTTCTCATCAAAGCAAAGATTCCATCTGCGAGGTGCTTGCTTTAACCCATAAATGGATTTCCCAAGCTTACACACTTTATTAGGGTACTCTGTATTGACAAAACCCTCTGGCTGACTCATGTAAACATCCTCAGCCAACTTTCCATTAAGGAAAGCGGTTTTGACATCCATTTGCCATATTTCATAGTCATGAAATGCAGCTATGGCTAACAGAACCCTAATAGACTTAATCTTGGCCACTGGAGAAAAGGTCTCATCATAATCAACTCCCGGAGTTTGTGAGAAACCCTTTGGAACCAGTCGTGCCTTATAAGTGTGTACATTACCATCCATGTCGGTCTTCTTCTTGAAGATCCATTTGCACCCTACAGTCTTACGACCTGGTACATTCTCAACCAAGTTCCAAACTTGATTGTCATACATGGACTGTATCTCGCTGTCCATTGCCTCTTTCCACTTGGCTGACTCAGGGCCTGCCATGGCTTCCGCGTAACTGTTAGGTTCATCCAGACCTATCAGTGTCTCATCACTGATAAGTGTATCACCTTCCGCAGTAATATGGAATCCATAGTAATGCTCAGGTGCATTCCTAACCCTTGTGGAACGCCTCAGAGGTACAGACTTGTCAATTGGCTCAACAGAAGTTTCCTCCTCAAGTTGAGTGCTAGGGTTTGAAGTTCCTTCACCACTTGACTCTTGAATTTCTTCAAGGTCAACTTGCCTCACACTGTCTCCTTGGCTTATGAACTCTCTCTCTCGAAAGAAATCCCTCCTAGCTACAAAGGCCACATTCTCACTAGGTCTGTAGAAGAGGTAACCAAAGGATTTCTGTGGGTAGCCGATGAAAATACACTTCTCACTTCGAGGTTCGAGCTTATCATGAGTCTCGCATCTCACGAAAGCCTCACAACCCCAAATCTTAATGTGGTCTAGTTTGGGTACTTTACCAGTCCACATCTCATGAGGAGTTTTGGCAACTTTCTTCGTGGGAACTAGATTAAGGATATGGGCGGCAGTCTCTAAGGCATACCCCCAAAATGAGATTGGTAGCGAAGCTCGACTCATCATGGAACGAACCATATCCAACAAGGTTCGATTACGCCTCTCAGCTACACCATTCAACGACGGTGTCCTGGGAGGTGTCAATTGTGAGACAATCCCACATTCCCTAAGATAGTCGAGGAACTCTGAACTAAGATACTCACCACCTCGATCGGATCGAAGCATCTTAATGTTCCTGCCCAATTGATTCTCGACTTCCTGTTTAAACTCTTTAAACCTCTCAAAAGTCTCTGACTTATGCTTGATTAAGTAGACATATCCATATCTACTGTAATCATCAGTAAAAGTCAAATAATAACGATTAGCATCCCTTGTGGCATGTTTGAAGGGCCCACACACATCTGTGTGTATAAGATCCAACAAACCTTCACCCCTCTCACAAGAACCTGTGAAGGGTGACTTTGTTATTTTTCCAAGTAAGCATGATTCGCAACTATCATCTGACTTTAGGTCAAATGACTCCAATACTCCATCCTTTTGGAGTTGGCCTATGCGTTTCTTACTTATATGTCCAAGACGACAATGCCATAATGATGCTTTATTCAAGTTATTATCATTAACAGAATCAATACACAATACATTATTTCCTAAGTTATCAACCACAGATACAGTTTCATACACACAATCACAAGGTAATGCTTTAAAATAAAGAACATTATTAAAGAAAGCATTAACCGAACCAACTTCATTATCAAATGAAAAGGTGAAACCTTGTTTATACAATGCATGAAAGGAAATAATATTTCTTGCCATTTCTGGCGAATAACAACATTTATTCAAATCTAAACTAAACCCACTATTTAGCGATAAAGTATAAACTCCAATCTTGGTGACAGGTAAAGCTTTCCTATTCCCCATGATTAAGTTTATTCTTCCATGCTCCACATTCTCACTTCTTCTTAGTCCCTGGAAATCAGAACAAATATGAATACCACAACCGGTATCAAGGACCCAAGAGTTAGAATGGGGTGAGTTATTAGATAAGATAGTGTAAATACCTGCATGGTTGGGTTTAACTTTCCCATCCTTCACATCTTGCTGGTACTTTGGTCAGTTTTGCTTCCAATGTGACTTTTCATGGCAATAGAAGCATTCAGCCTCTTTAGGGTCAGAAGAAGGAGTGACAAAACCTTTCTTGGTTTCACTTGAAGAAGAGTCATCAAGGGTCCTAGCCTTGGTACCCTTCGAAGAGCTCTTCCTCTTCTTCCCTCTACTTTTTCTGATTGCCAAAACCGGGGCGAAGTTTGGAGTAGGAGTGTTAACAACCGGCTTACCCTTAAGACCTGTTTCTGCGGTCTTGAGGAGTCCCTGAAGTTTGCTGAGTGTGACCTCTTCCTTATTCATGTGATATGTCATGCGGAATTGATCATAGCACGATGGTAAGGAGTGCAAAATGATATCTATTGCAAGCTCCTCAGGGAAGTTCACATTAAGCTTCAGCAACCGATCCACATACCTTTGCATTTTCTGCATGTGGCTCGTGACGGATTCCCCGTCCTTCATCATGGTTGTTATGATAGAGCATATGATTTCATACCTCTCTTGTCGTGCACTTTGATGGTATCTTTCCATCAGATCTTGGTGCATTTCAAAAGGGTAGAAGTCCTCATAGGACTTTTGGAGTTCCGCTGTCATGGTGGCCAACATGATGCATGCCACTTTTGTAGCATCCCTTTCATGTGCCCGAAAGTCAGCGATCTCCTGGGGAGTTGCAGTGGTCTCATCAATCTCCTTAAGCTCCTTGTCAAGGACATATTCTTTGTCCTCGTAGCGGGTAATCATCCTGATGTTTCTGATCCATTCATTGAAGTTGGATCCATCAAAAGTGACTTTCCCACACAAGTTCATAAGGGTAAAGGAGCCATTAGGATTAGAGCCAGAAGCAGCATTGTTTGAAGACATCTGAAAGAAGAGAACAAGATTAGTTTAGATATTAAGAGAGTCCTTAATAAAACACCCAAATGTAATATTAAGGCTAGGATCCAATCATAATATATTATAACCTAGAAGAGGTATGCCGTAATCCAAGCTATAACATATTTGAAAGGTAGGTGAATGACGATTCACCAATTTCCACCATGAAAAACGAAATATAAATATTAGGTTTTTAATTGGTTCTTAGAAATTCCTAGATTCTTTTGAGATTCAATGAACTTTTCAAAGGCATGTTTCAATCTCGAGTGTGCCCTCCAAGTTTTGTGACTGGGATACCGAGGATCACAAAACGAGGTGTGAAGTAACCATGCAAATCACTTGGTACCCTCAAGGTTTATCACTCAATCGATGTGCCGGTAAACCACACACGCTCCACCGATGCTATGGTAAACCTTAAGTCACCCTTTACCTACCTTGTTAAGTCCAAGTTAGTGTGCCGGTTAACCACACACGCTCCACCAACGACTTAAACAAAGTGTAAAGTGTAATTTCATGGATTAGCACCTTATTCACATTTTCCTAAAGTAACTAAGATTGGGAATTTAATAAAAGCATTTAGTTACTTTATAATATTCATCATACTTTTAATGAGAATTTATAAGTCCTTGTGTTACCCGTTCGGCTAACGACCCTCCACCGATCAAGGAAGCGGTGGGTGAGAGTGGACACCCATTAATTTGCCATTTTAAAGGCAACAACCTTATACCCCCCTTATAGACCGGCTTCGTGAATGAGGCGTACTAGCGGTAAGACGACTTGACGTTATACATATATATATTAGTAACTTATAATATTATAAAGTATAAGGGTTGAATTTTAACTTTTAAAATTCTGAGGGTTGGAACTAAAGTTTTAATCAAGACTTTACATGTTCCAAAACTTGAGGGCAAGTTTTGTAAACTTCCAAAACTTTTCATTTCTTATAACTTATGAATTAATTGAGTAATAAAAATGAAGACTCTTCATTTTTATAACTCTTGTGTTCTTTTAATGGCTTTAATAAAAGTGAGACTTTTGGTTTTCCATAACTTGAGGACAAGTTATGGACTCCATTAAAACACATTATGATCATGAATTAAACTACCATGAAGGTTACAAACAATTCCTATGATCATCTAATCTTCATAAGTTCAAGAACATGAATATGAACACTTTCAAGAATAAAAAATTACACTTAAAAAAAACTTGTAATTTTAATAATTGCCATTGTAAATGGATTAGCATAAACATTACACCATCTAAAACAAGCTTTAAAACATCAAAACAGTTTAGGGTAATGTTTCTAGTCCATTTCCAGCAACAAATGTGCAAACTTTCATACGAGCAGAAAACAGAAAAACGATTTTTTTTCAAGCTGTTTGCACACAAAAAAAAAAAAAAACAACAACAAACGAACCTGGCTCTGATACCACTGATGGGTTTTGAGCATTCTAGCACTTCCTAAGTGTACATGCAACCCTAATAACCTTGGATCTATGTTTGTCTAATTATCATGCAAAGTTGAATTCCAAGGTTATATTCCTATCTAGCATACATGGGGAACAAATTTTAACTTGCATGAAAGATAGAATAACTTACCTTGTTGTTGCTTATGATTCTTGAAACCTTGTGAGCCTAGCACCCCAAGTGTGATGCCTCAAATGCTTCACACAACACCAAATGCTTTTGGAATGACTTTAGAGAGAATACACACTTCTAAAATCGGCCTAGCCCTCTTGTTTCTTATGTCTAGCCGATTTTGGTGGAGAATGGGTTTCTTATATAGTGTTGACATATATAGGGTTACACCATGTAAACCCTAATGTGTCATGACTCTTCATTTCCATGACCCATGGGTTTGTAACTCCCATGGAGCATCCATGGAGCATCCTATGGGTGGAACCCAACTTGATAATCCATGGAGCCTCTTAGCCCACTATATAAGATATGGAAGATTTACATAATCTACCCATATATTTAATTAGTTATCTTTTGATCACTTAATTAATTCTAAATTAATTCTTGATCAAACTAATTAAATAATATTATTAATATATTAGAACTTATAATATATTAATAAACCATAAGTGTTATTTCTCTCATTTTAGTTTATCCAATTGCATGGTGCCATGCAACCTAAATGGACCATGCCGGGTCGGGTCAAGTACATACCAGAAATAGTTATGGACTTAGACACCTTATCCAACACAGTTGTGTTTGCTCTGAAGATCTGGAGACACTACCTGTACAGTACAAAAAGCACTATCTTTACAGACGACAAAAGCCTACAACACATATTCGAACAGAAGGAGCTCAACATGAGACAACGACGGTGGGTCGAGCTACTCAGTGATTACGAATGCGAAATTCGTTATCATCCGGGTAAAGCCAACGTAGTAGCTGACGCCCTAAGTCGGAAAGAATATTCTGGTCGTAGAGTCAAATCATTGACTATGACTATCCATTCACACTTGTACACACAAATTAAGGAGGCTCAGCTCGACGCTTTGAAACCTGAAAATGTGGCGGGTGAATCCCTTAGAGGGATGGATAAGAACTTAGAGGTTAAGGGTGGCGGAGCTTATTATCTCATGGACCGGATCTGGACACCGAAACACGGTGGTTTTAGAGACTTGGTCATGAACGAGGCGCACAACACTCGTTATTCCGTCCACCCAGGTTCAGATAAGATGTATCTGGATCTTAAAAAGTTATACTGGTGGCCTAACATGAAAGCAGAGATTGCTACCTTCGTGAGTAAATGCCTTACTTGCGCCAAGGTCAAGGTCGAATACCAGAAACCATCAGGATTACTCCAGCAACCGGAGATACCTGAATGGAAGTGGGAGCGGATCACTATGGACTTCATAACCAAGTTGCCCAAGACAACGGGTGGACTTGATACCATATGGGTCATCGTCGACAGATTGACCAAGTCCGCACACTTCCTGCCTATCAAAGAAACATACAAGATGGAGAAGCTTACAAGAACTTACATATGGGAGATTGTACGACTGCATGGTGTTCCCATATCCATTATCTCGGACAGAGATAGTAGATTCACTTCGAGGTTCTGGCAGTCGTTACAAAGTTCCCTAGGAACTAGGCTGGACATGAGTACAGCCTACCATCCACAGACCGACGGGCAAAGTGAGAGGACTATCCAAACCTTGGAAGATATGTTGCGAGCCTGTGTAATCGACTTTGGAAAAACATGGGATACTCATCTACCCCTTGTAGAATTTTCCTACAACAATAGTTATCACACGAGATTAAAGGCTGCTCCATTCGAGGCCCTCTATGGCCGAAAGTGCAGATCCCCTCTGTGCTGGGCTGAGGTGGGTGATACCCAGTTAGCTAAAAGACGAGTTCCTGAAAGCACTCTCACGGGTCCGGAGATCATCCGGGAAACGACAGAGAAGATCATTCAGATTCGTGAACGATTGAAAGCCTCTAGAGACCGACAGAAAAGCTACGCTGATAAACGAAGGAAACCATTGGAATTCCAGGTGGGCGACCGTGTTCTATTAAAGGTCTCACCCTGGAAGGGCTTGATACGCTTTGGAAAGCGTGGAAAGCTAAATCCAAGGTATGTAGGGCCTTTCGAGATTCTCTCTAGAATCGGACCTGTAGCTTACAAACTTAACTTACCACGCGAACTCAGTAACGTACATTCTACTTTCCACGTCTCGAACTTGAAAAACTGTCTGTCCGACGAGACTCTTGTAATCCCACTCGACGAGATCGAGATCAACGAGAGCCTCAACTACGTGGAAGAACCTGTAGAGATCATGGACCGGGAGGTCAAGCAAACGAAACAAAGCTGTATCCCAATAGTGAAGGTTCGCTGGAACGCCAAGCGAGGACCTGAATTCACTTGGGAGCGAGAGGATCAGATGAAACTGAAATATCCTCGTCTTTTTACTTAGTTATTAGTAACTATTTATTTGCTTAAACTCTAATTTCGGGACAAAATTCCTTCTAACGGGGGGATGATGTGACAACCCGAAATTTCTATTATGTACAACCATTCTCTTCAATAGAAGTCAGAACAGTTTCTACTAACTTTCAAGCTTTTTGGAATAAGTTTGAGTGTTTTAAGATTAGTACTTCAGGAGATAACAGGAGAGAGGATGCCCTAGGGTCTATTGTGTAACAATAAAGTCCCAAAACTCCAAGAGTTTGGAGTTTACGGCCTAAACAAAGGTGTTTACGGCCGTAAACCCAAAAAGGGGGATATATATATGACACTTAGTCATTATTTACCACTTTTCACATTTTCAAGATCCAAAACCCATTTCTCTCTCAAGTATCATCCGACTTTTCTTCAAGATATTCAACTTTGTAAGTGTTTCTAGCCCTAAAAAGTTGATATCTTACTTAATCTAGTGATCTTACATGATTCCATCCGTGAAATCATTCCAAAAGTGTAGATCTTCAAGTTTCACCAAGAACACCAAGAACACACACTAGTGTTCTTGGACTTTTAGCACCTTTTCAAGCTTCTACATAGTAAGTACTCTTACCTAGGCTTGTTATAAGACTTGTTACACTTCTAAACATCTAGAAAACACCAAGGAATCACAAGATCAAAGGTGTTTACGGTCCAAGAACACCTTGGACCGTAAACCCTATTGAGGGTGCCAAAGTGTGCCCTAGTCCCTTATAAAGCCTTGGAAAATAGTGAAGAACATAACCTAGATGTGCTTAGGACTTGAAAACATCAAAAGACCATAAACCATTTGGGTTTACGGCCGTAAACCCAAGGAGAAATGGTCACAAAACCGTAAACTCCACAAAGGAGTGAAATGGTGCCCTAAACACTTCCTAAGGCTTAAACATGAAGTAGGAATGCTTCTTATGATCTTTAAGGCTTCAAAACACAAAATGGTCAAAGTACCATGAGTTTACGGCCGTAAACTCATGGGTTTACGACCGTAAACTCAATATGAGTTGGTCCCAAAACCGTAAACTCCAAAAGAGTTTACCCTTGGACCCCAAACTCAATAGCAATGTCCTACAACCCTTAGATGCAATCCTTAGTACTTATAACACTTAAATATGGTGTTTTACATGTCCTAGGATGTCTAAACTTGGTTAATTAGTTGTTTAATGACTAATTGGATACATATATGTGTTATTATATGTTAACTAGGATCCTTGTGTGTGTTCAAGTCTTCATTTGACACTTAGCATCCTACACTATCAGTTCATCCAAACCAATCACTACAGGTGAGTTCATACCCCTTAATTAACCTTTTAAACGTTTTTAAATGCTTTTATGGGGGGGGGGGGGGGAATACAAGTTGAACTATTATAGTTATTATATCAATCACATGTGATTAATAACTACCAAACAAGTGGATTTCTTACTTTTCAAACTGTGTTACCAAACTGTTTTACTTCAAACTGTGTTACAAACTCTTTTTCATATCAAATACTTTTATTAAACTCTTTTAACTTATATTATGTGTATCTATATAGATATAGTTATATAAGTAGGATTGAAAGGACTTAGGACTGATAGCCTACCTTACTTCCTGTTCCTTGTTTGGTTGTGGACTTAGGGTATCAAGGTTATTTGTCCGAAGGTCGTTTGAATCCTAGTTATATATTATGTATATGTATATAGATATAAAAGGTTACTTCTTTCATTTAGTTCAATACCTTTGGGTAGCAAAGGTATACACACCTGTTCATATACACAAACAACGTTACTAGTAAACTATAATAGGTATAGTTTAGGGAGATACTAATACTACTACTAGAACAGTGAAACATACAATGAGTCAGTTCATACATGAGTCAATAACAAACAAACAATAGATACTATGATGAGAAACAAACAATAGATACTATGATGAGAAACAAACAATAGATACTATGATGAGAAACAAACAATACATGCTAGACAGGGAGAGAACACACAATACAGCTAGCACATACATATACTAGAACATTACTACAGTTATGTGAGCCACCTGACGGGGCATGGCACTACCTGTCATGACCGTTTTTGTATCCAGAATCTCCTTAATTGGGGAGCATATGAGTTTGTGTATAGATCTATACTGGATTGACTATCCTACACCTTGCTGCTCGCTACAGTGGGACTTGCAAGTCTACGGGTGCCAAACATCATTTCTTACGACGTCTTACATCGTCGTTTTACTATAGAGTCGGTAGCAGGATATAGGCCGATCACATGGTACTTTAAATAACAATTGGTTTAAAGTAGTTAGTACAGCAGTAGTTACTTAATACAACACTACAGTACTATTTCATTTTCCCATTACATTTACTTTGTGATATTCACACAATAAACAATAATGTAAAAACTATATTTTTGGTTAATGATAGTCAAAATTGGGAAAATACACACTCTTACAAGAGACACACACACAGATACTAGATGCCTTGGTAGAAGGCTACTTTTAGTAGGAAACATAGGGTTTTCTAGGGGAGTTCAAACAATTACAAACTTTTACAAACTTATACAATTGCAGGCTTACAAACACTTTCATACAAATACAGACACTAATATACTTATGATCTCACCAGCTTTAAAGCTGATAAACTCTTTCAAAATAACTTGTATTCTCAGGTCGCCAGTAGACAGGTACCGGAGCCAGGTTTTGAGAAGATGGAGCTCGTTCAAGACTCATCTTTTATTTTGATGTATATTTTTTGGTGTCTATATAACTTGACAGAACACACTTGTATGAAATTATATTATTGATGCAATGGATGATGTTGTTGCTTGTTTACTACTTTGCATTGTTGTGATACTGTACATGACGTCCTCCACCCCCAAACGTTTCCGCCGTTCTCGGTTTTGGGGTGTGACATTAATCCATAAAGTTGATAGATTTAATCCATAACATGGCTCCATGTGGTCCAAAATCTAGATCTATCATTTTATTTTCATGAAATGGACAACAACTCATGCACGGGTTCACTTCAACCCCAAAGAGCCAATTTTTATCACTTAACAAGCTTTGGAATGGCAAGATATGAAGTCAAAAGGTTGTGGGGGTAAACTGTACTCACAAATTCAAGCCGCGGGACCAGAACATGCTTTTCAAAACCCCTAACTAGAACTACACTAAAGAACCGTAAAGTTTAACGCTTTATACCTCTAGAAGATAGATCAAGATGCACAAAGTCTGGATCCAAACCTTCCAAGCTAACCAACCCTTTTCCAATGAGCGCCTTCCTCTTCAATGTTTAGAAAAAGCACTCCAAATCACTCAAAAGCCTCAAGACTTCTTAAATGAATGCTAGGTTTTCGATTTTAGGGTTAATGCTGATGGAGACTGAAGATAATAGTGTTTTGACATCAGACTTCTCAAATGAATGCTAGGTTTTCGATTTTAGGGTTAATGTTGATGGAGACTCAAGATAATAGCATTTTGACATAAGTTAAGGCCTTCAAATATAGGGTCAAAGACCCTAAATTAGGGTTTGCTCCTCACTAGAACATGTCGTGCGTACTCCTGGTATGCCCAATGCACTCCAAAGGCAATCCACGATCATCCATCCAAGAATGCCCGACATACTCCCTCCACGCTAGCGTACTAGGCTTAGCCTAAAAACCACTATACTTTCGAAGCCCATAACTTCTTTGTTCTAAGTCTAATTTCGAAGATTCTTATATCCACAGAAAGGTAATACGAAGCTCTACAATCCTATCAACTACCATTTTCCTTAAAACTTTCTGAACTTAAATCCAAAATTCATAAAAGGCCCAAACTATCACGTTACAGTTATACCCTTGGGCTCCAAAGCACAAATTGAACTCTCGTATCTCCTAATCTACATTATCCACCGCCAAAGGAGTCTAAATCTCTCTTTCCCTAAGGCCCAAAGCCTTATGATAAATGATCTTCAGGTCACGACCCCGAATTAGGAAAAGATCTGAAATAGGTTGTCAGAATATATATATATATATATATATATATATATATATATATATATATATATATATATAATTGTTACATTATATCCATTTACCGATAGCTATTAGAAGAAAAAGGGGAAAATTACATCTAGTTTCCGTAAATTATTATTTTTGGTCATTCACCAGAGCGTATGGAAAAATCCGATTTTCGAGGTAGAATAAGAAACTAGAAAAAAATTTTGAATAAGAACTTGATGTTGTTAATATTGAAAGTTATGATTCATGGTGTAGTGTGTTTTGACCTATTGTGATTAGTAATATATAATTTCATTATATAAATTGTAATAGTTTGTACTTCGTATATGGCTCCTTCTTTTTCATTACACAAGTATTTCACAAAAATAGAAAAAAAGTTCATTTTTTCAACCACTATACATTTGCCATACTTAATTAATATGTAAAATGATTTCCATTTATTTCCAACAAAAGAAATCACCCTACTTTCACCTAACTTTGTGTTTTTCACATGCATTTTTGATAATAAGTGGTAAAAATAAAATCCTACAAATATCATATGTAACTAATGTGTCAAAACATTTCCATTTATTTCCAACTAAACAAATTGTCCTACTTTCACCTAACTTTGTTGATAGACACACATTTTTGGTAATAACTCTATCACACTATTGGTAATAGTGAAGGTATTTTATAGTTTATATTAGCATAACTTTATATATATATATATATATATATATATATATATATATCTATATATATATTCGTTTTTTTAATTTTTTTTCTGCAAATTTATAAAAAAACCTGCAATTTTTAAGAGTATAAAATCAAAAAACCGATTTGTGATCTCTAAGTATTTTTTTATGCATATTTAGGATTTTTAGGTGTTTTTTAGTTTTCCGTATAACCCTTCCATATATATATATATATATATATATATATATATATATATATATATATATATATATATATATATATATATATATATATATATAGATGATAGTTCTTTTGAGAATCGAAAAATTTGCGAGAACTTAAGAACTTCTAATTCTTTCATCATTTTTCAAAACCAAAACCATCAATATTAACGAAATGCATTGTCTAAGCCATATCTAGGCAAAACAATAAAAAGATTTAACGATTTTTTTTTTAAAATATTATCGAAATGCATTCCCACAAATCTTTATGTTCATACAATAAGTTATCCCTTTCTCTCTTTCTCTCTTTCCCTCTTTCAAAATATATATATATATATATATATATATATATATATATATATATATATATATATATATATATATATATAGACACACACACACACATACACACACACATGTAACGACCCAAAAATTATAATGTAAAAATTTCATTTTTAGTTTAACTAGAAACGCCAATTATCTTTTTCCAAACATTCAAAAGTATATCATAATAAAACTATTATTAGAGTAGAATCACAACATCGTCAAGTTGCAAACACATGGGTTCCTCTAAATATCACATACCATACATACGTAATAGTCAAAACATAACCATAAAATCATAACCATAAAAACCGTAAGCGCAAAGATTAGTGAGTTCCCCTAAATATCACATACCATACATACGTAATAGTCAAAACATAGTTTGGTCTACTTCACCCCCTTCGGTCTCTTTCAACCAGGTATATTTCAACCCCTTCGGTCTCCTTCAACCGGTATTGAGTCTATTTTACCCCCTTCGGTCTCATTCAAATGGTACTGGGTGTATTTCAACTCCTTCGATCTCTTTCAACCGGTAATAGGTATATTTCAACCCTTTGGTCTCTTTCAACCGATATCAGGTCTATTTCTTCTCCTACAACTAGCATATAATCATAACAACACGAGTCACAAAGACAACAAGAACATACAAACATAACAGGAAATTGTCACGGAGACAACTATCATCCTTCAAACATAATCCAGTTGGTCGGCATTGGTACCTTTTGTTGGATTAGTGTCTAAGTCCATAACTATTTTGGTATGTACTTGACCCGATTATGAGCATGGTCCTTTTGGGTTGCCTTCACCATAGCAATATGTAGGATGAATTAAGGAGAGAAAGGATTAATTATGATTTATTAATATATTATAAGAATAATATATTAAAGGAGAAATCATATTTTTTAATTAATATTAGTCAAGAATTAATTAAGAATTAATTTTGTGACTAAAAGAGATTAATTAAACTTAGGGGACTGGAGTTGTAATTGGGCTATGGATCACCTAATAATATATAGGTTGGACGAATTCTATGGGAAGCCCATAAGGAATTCGTCCAAGGGATATGTTAAAGGAGTCCATGGGCTGCTTAGGGCTTAAGCAGTCAGATTAGGGTTTCCTAGCTGTAAACCCTAATAGCCTACATGTATATAAAGGACCCCTATGCACCAAAAACGTGGCTAAGTGTTCCATTAGGGTTTCCAGCCGTTTTTGGTGCCTCCCCTCTCTTCTCTCCTTCATCCAATTGCTTAGTGGTGTTTGTGACTCCATTATAGGTGCAACACTTGAGGCACTAAGCTTTCTGAAGCCAATCAAAGCAAGGAATTGATTGTTATTGCTATATAACAATCAAAGGTAATTACTAAACCCTTATTTCAGTTCTTGATATGTTAGATCTAGGGTTTATAGCTTTGGATATTCAATTGCATGTTCATTAGACAAACTAGATCCAAAAGCTATTAGGGTTTGCATGTACACCATAGGAATGATGTATTGCTGAAAACCCATCAGTGGTATCAGAGCCTAGGGCTGTTTGTTAGTGAATTAGATGCTTGATTGATCGATTTTTGCATGAAAAACGAAGTTTTTTTTGCCCTCTGCCTTACTGACTCGGCGAGTCTGGTCGACTCGGCGAGTCAGGCAGCCTGTTTTTGCGATTTTCTTGCCTTTTTTTTTCTATGGGATAATTACGAAAACAGTTTTAATTAATAAAATCCGAATTTTATTGATTTTGGGTGAATATCCTTAACAAAATAGTGGATAATTACCATTTAATCAAATATTTGTTTCCTTATAAGATAATGTTTAATTATTTGAGTTATTTGATGAATTATCCTGCACGAAATTTGACTAGGTCAAAATTAGATAATTGCCTTATTTGAATTGTTGATCTATAATGTTCTTGGAAAAGTTTCATATTACTCCCTTTAGGTTTCATAGTTTAAATTTAAACTTAATAGTTTTATTTTTGAAATTTAAATAGTTGAACACTAATGTTTTGAAAAGTTTCAAAACTTGCCCTCAAGTTTTGGAATTTAAAAGTTGATTAAAAGTTTAATTTTGAAATGTTAAATTCTAAAACCCTAGTATTTTGAAAAGGTTCAAATTACACCCTCATGGTTTTGTTAAGTTAATTAAAAGTTTAATTAAAAGAGAAAGTTAATAAAGCCACCTAGTATTTTAAAAAGTGTAAAATACACCCTATACTATATATGTGTAACATTAAAAGTCTAATATTATATATATATATATATATATATATATATATATATATATATATATATATATATATATATATATATATATATATATGAGTAAAGAGTCAGTCTTACCGTTAGTAGGCCTCATTCACGAAGCTGGTCTATAAGGGGTGTTTAAGGAAATTGCCTATAAAATGGCGATTGAATGGGTATCCACTCTTACCCACCACACTCTTGACTAGTGGAGGGTCGTTAGCCGAACGGGTAGGATAGGACAGAAACCTTCCATTATAAGTATAATGAAGTACAAAGTATCTAAATGCTTTTACAAATTCCCAAATCATAGTTCCTTTAGGCAAAATGTGAAATTGTATGCTAATCCATGGAATGACACTTTGCACCCTTGCCGAGACGTTAGTGGAGCGTGTGTGGTTAACCAGCACACTAATTTGGGTTTGGCATTGGTAGTGAAGGGTGACTCGATGTCTGTCATAGATCAATGGAGCGTGTGTGGTTAACCGGCACATTGATTAGGTGAGCATGACATTGAGTGCACCAAGTACATTCACATGGTTATTCACACCTTATTTGTGATCCTCGGCATCCCAGTCACAAATTAAGGGCATAATCGAGATTAAACATGCCATTGAAAAGTTCAATGAATCTCAAAAGATCTAGGAGTTTCAATTCATTTAAAACTTAAATTTCTTTTTCGTTTTTCATGGTGGAAATTGGTAAATCGTCATTTACCTACCTTCAAATATTCTGCGACTAGATTACGACATCCTTCTTCTAGGTTGTAGAGTATTGTGTTGGATCCTAGCCTTAATAATTCATTTGGGTGTTTTATTAAGGACTCAATCAACTTAACTTGAATTTTCTCCCGTTTTGTAGATGTCAAACAACTATGGTTTTCCTAAATCCCTTGGAACAAGTTTTCCAAACGAAGATGATATTCCACGATATGATCGAGGAACAAGAAACCATGCTTCACTTCCTCCACCTCCTCCAATTGTTCTCCCTAACCCACAAGTTCGAAGGCTTGAAAAGTTCAAGCTCACTTAAGCCCTACTGGCAGTTAAGCACGAAGATGGAAAGTCTGTGTGTGTACACGTCTTAGAGATGAAGTCACACATTGATAGGTTAAGCATGTTGAGTGTCGAGATTTCAAGTGAGTTGGCTGTTGACTGGGTTCTTCAGTCACTTCCTAAATCATATAATGAGTTCGTTAGAGAGTACTATATGATGACCCTCATTGATCTCACCTATTTGCTTATAGCTGCTGAATCAGCAATGATTTGGCGTGCTGGTCAAGCAAATTTGTCTGGTGAATCAAACTCCCAAACTTCAATGGACATTGAAAATGATGATATTGGAGATCCAGAAAAGGTAAACTCTGAGATAGTTCCTTGTGTCATTCCAAAAGAGTCCATTTGCTTTTATTTCCAAGAGAAGGGGCATTGGAGACGAAGCTGCCCTATTTACCTGAGAGATCTAAGAGATGGGAGAGTCAAGACGTATGGCTCTACTTCAGGTAAAATCCATTATCTAACTCTTTTAAGTTCCTATTCTAGATTCTCAATACATGATGTGATAAGATTACATTTTGATGTTTTGTAGGATTGAAAAAAAGAGAGGAAGCTTAAGGGAAGAAGTGAGCTGAATCTAATCGTGAAGAAATGGATTTCGATCGCATTGCTTGAAGATTAGATTCTTGAGCTACTACTTGGAGTTAGAATAGATTGCTAAGAAATATGTAATAACATAGTTTTTCAATTGAATTGCATTGTGAGGACAAACTTTTTCTGCAATAAAATGAATTTTGATTTTATCTTATTTATTTATCCTTGCAATGGCGTGTATGAAAAATTGATGTTTGAAAGTTTCTATTATTAGCAATAATGGATTTGATTCTTAATTATGTTATTTGTGGAAATGTCGAGAATTTACCAAATAGAGAGAGTTTCTCATCGCCCAAGTTTCAATTGGACAGAAACTTGGAATCATACAACTTGGTTGCGTGATGAATGAGAAATTTCATATTTGGAAATTAGATTAATTCTTTGACAAAATGTCAAGTGAAGGACTAGGAGATTAAGTACACAAGATTGTACGTTGATCAAGTCCACCACAAGAGTAATAAAGATATTCGTCATGATTTACTAAAGTTTACTAAATATGAATATACTTATAAGATTAAGTGTAATTCTGAGTTGATTGAAAAATGTTTCAATGAATAGCAGAATGAATAAGAAGAATCAAGAAGGCAGAAAGATACAAGTTTCTCTGTTCTAAGAAGAAGGGAGAGTACCTTTTATTGTGTTTTATGATAAAGTCTTAATGATTAAGAACCATATCTCAATTAATCCTCTAAGTGAGTCTTAGTACATTTGTATGTCTAAGAAGAGGAATCGGGAATTGTGGAAATGGTTAAATCAAGAAGTCAATCATACTTCGTTCCAATATCGAGTCTTAGAGTCATACTCCAAGATTGTGAATTGAGTTACAAGTCTTAAGTAGGTTTATAACACTCATCAAATGTGGAATTTGGAAAAGTTTTCTTATTCTTGCGCATTTGAAATTGGTAAGTTGTGATGTCTTGGATAAGACAAAGACCAACTAGGACCAATTATGTGAAGTGTTTTGTCTTGATAAGAACTACACTAACTCTTGAATATTTGTTTTGTCTAGGAAAGTTTCCTGACAAGAGAATCATATATGTCAAGAGGTCAGTGGGAGTTTTAATGATCTTGAAAAAGGTTTCAAGAACAAATCAAGAATAAACCTTATCGATCATCACTAGCACACGACTTGAGGTTTACAACCTATCGTGTTGACATTATTTTGTTTTTGTGCCATTCCAATTGAGTTAATTATGTATGTGAGTTCTATGAGTTCTCATTTGAATGCATAAAGACAAAGCACCTTGATCGATGGAAAGTACATTGATATGTAAGGATAAGTTGCTAAACTACTTGGAAGACATGGTGGGCACTCGTCTTACCATAAGGCAAGAAATCAAGATTAAGAAAGTTCAGTCCATATAAGATTGGATTTGTCGCAAACTTTGGTTTTGGCAAATTCACATGGATAGGAACTCATACACCATAAAATCTAAGTGTCATAAGATTCCCTCCTTCATGAAAATGACTGTGAGGAAATGCTTTCACTAAGAGAGATTTTAAGAAGATAGCAATTGTGAGAATTGCATTCTCAAATTCGATTATGGTTACGACATCCCTTTCCATAGTTCGAATTGTGAGATTTGGCAATTAGTCTAACATTTGGGACTTATTGATATAAGTTCTAAATTGTTTAGACACACATATGAGCTATCTAAGGCAAATGTGTATAAGTTTAAGAAGCTTAGATTAAGGCTTATCGAAGCATCTGGTATTAGAAATATGAACTTCAGAAATTCAATAGGCATTGTTTTCTGGAAGTTCAGCTGTGTTCTGAATACATGTCAAAGCTAGTGGGAGCATAAGTGTTATGCTTATATGATAATAATCATCATGATAGTGGGAGCATAAGTGTTATGCTTGAATGATTATTATGGCAAGTATTGCAAGTTAGCAATATTAATTATAGAAAAACAAAGATTCAATTTGCAAAGTTGCATGGGTTGAAAAATTGTTTTGCTATAATTAAGGGAGAGAATATTATACTTCGTTTCAAAATCTAAAGCTTAGATTGAGAAATTTTAATAAATTTAGTCAAAGGATACATAGTGTGTTCTTAAATTTCGATTATGATTACGGCATCACTCTTCATAGTTCGAATTGTGAGAACGTGACACATAAAATATTATGGCAGAAGATTGATAAAGTATCATATCTTTATGTAAGACATTATGCATCGTGTCCCATACGCTTCGGGTATAGGATCGATTGCAAATGCTATAATATTTGACCATTCTAAAATTTTCCAAATGTCTAGCGCATTAAGAGGGAAAAAGAACTAGAATCGGTTTTGACTAAAATAATTAAACAACTATCAAAGGACGATCCAAAGTTCGCTGAGGATTGGTCGCTTGTGAGTAGTTGGAAGTATGGTATTGGATGGACCATATCGACATTATTATGAATAGATAAGATTCTATTAAGAATGAGTTATCATATGGCAAATATGGAAATGTTTCTATATTGGGAGTTGGATGTTGAGAGTCTATGTCTAGATTAGAAACTTTTATGCAAGAAGGATGTTCAAAGGAATGTACTTTGAATGTGAGACTTCGCGTCTATGGAATTGTCTTGTAACAATTTCTGATAGAGTACTTTGTAATTTCATTGGCCAAGTCTTGGTGACTTTTGTGCTATGACTTTGCGAAAGGATCGTTGCATAAAATGTTAGAATCTAGCATATTCTAATAGTGGCAAGAACCTTGTGTTCTTACACTAATGATAAGGATTGGGAATTGTGAAATGAGCATCATTGGAAAAGTTTTTTAATTGATCTATTTCACAAAGTAAGGACCATAGTAAACATAGTGTGCATGCTGGGTGCATGGGACGACTATTGTTGTAATTTGAGTAATAAGTTGATTTTCTGAAACAGTAAACAATGAATATTGAGTAATCAATATGGTGGTTAAATAGAAATGTTTTATTTACTCTCACAAGTTTGGGGCCATATAGGATTAAGTATTATTGTTGTGTTTCAGTTTGCATGTTTTGACTTCCAGAATAACTGGTTTATTCGAACCTCCACAGTCGATCATACTCTGGAAGTAGGTATGAAGCAAGACTGTCATGAAAAGTCTGTAGATTGTCTGAAAAGTTTAGACATAGCACAAGTTTGCGGCAGAGTTCATGAGTGCTTTAATAAGATTAGAGTATTGGATGAAACCCACGCTCACTTGGATCACTTCATGGATTTATCATGGGTGATTAGTGAGACGATAATATTGTATATTCTTGAAACCGAGACGTGTGAGTTGTTATTTGCTGGTCGGTTGCACATTGATGATAAGTAAACGCACCAGTAACTTGGTGTTATAAATTTATTGTTGTGTGTGATTCGATGAGTGAGTACAAGCGAGCATTTGAGTCGAAGTTTATCCATTCCTTTTACCCAAAGTGGGATAAAAGCGATATCTGTGGGCCCCTCGATGATTTAGTGATGACACCTATGCGCTTGGCCAAGCCGAGACTAAGTTGATGTGTTGAATTGTAGTCTGTTGTCAGTCGTCATAAATCGGAAGTTGGGAAACAGTATAGAGAGAATGATTAAAATTCATGTCTTATGTCTATACGATATCTTGAGAATGGAGGAATATATGATCCCTTATCTAAAGGACACGCGTATCTAATAAGATCAGAGTTGACAGCGGCTTTTGAAAGCTACGATTGCTGATCAGTTTCTGAAGTTATGCAAAATAGTTATTAGACTTATCCAAGTGGGAGACTGTTGGATTAGTGTCTAAGTCCATAACTATTTTGGTATGTACTTGACCGGATTATGAGCATGGTCCTTTTGGGTTGCCTTCACCATAGCAATATGTAGGATGAATTAAGGAGAGAAAGGATTAATTATGATTTATTAATATATTATAAGAATAATATATTAAAGGAGAAATCATATTGTTTAATTAATATTAGTCAAGAATTAATTAAGAATTAATTTTGTGACTAAAAGAGATTAATTAAACTTAGGGGACTAGAGTTGTAATTGGGCTACAGATCACCTAATAATATATAGGTTGGACGAATTCTATGGGAAGCCCATAAGGAATTCGTCCAAGGGATATGTTAAAGGAGTCCATGGGCTGCTTAGGGCTTAAGCAGTCAGATTAGGGTTTCCTAGCTGTAAACCCTAATAGCCTACATGTATATAAAGGACCCCTACGCCCCAAAAACGTGGCTAAGTGTTCCATTAGGGTTTCCAGCCGTTTTTGGTGCCTCCCCTCTCTTCTCTCCTTCATCCAATTGCTTAGTGCTGTTTGTGACTCCATTAGAGGTGCAACACTTGAGGCACTAAGCTTTCTGAAGCCAATCAAAGCAAGGAATTGATTGTTATTGCTATATAACAATCAAAGGTAATTACTAAACCCTTATTTCAGTTCTTGATATGTTAGATCTAGGGTTTATAGCTTTAGATATTCAATTGCAGGTTCATTTGACAAACTAGATCCAAAAGCTATTAGGGTTTGCATGTACACCATATGAATGATGTATTGTTCAAAACCCATCACCTTCGACCCACGAGTATAGTGAACGAACTTACCTCAATCCGAGATAACCGAACACACGCACTCCTGCTATCGGGATCCTCATACTGAACCATAGAAAAATTATCTAAAACTAATAGACCTTCTATCCTTCCAATAGGTAAAAGACCATTTTACCCTTCCCTTATCTGACCCAACACCTCATGGCCCAACTCCTAACAGACCTAAGGCCCAAATAAGCTTTGTAGAAGTACGACCTACATATCTGGTTGGTACGCCCCGCGTACTGCGAACAGATGCGTAAAGTATAACCTGATGAAGCTTACCGATGGGGATTTCATGCATTACGCAGAGCATACGCATACGTACGCCCAACGTATGCATTAAGGAGCCAAAACATAACCAAAGGAGCTTAACCCCTTAAGACCTTACTGTCCACACCTCAGATCCACTTGTAGCTAAGGTCTTAATCCATAAAGTTGATAGATGTAATCCATAGCATGGCTTCATGTGATCCAAAATATAGATCTATCATTTTATTTTCATTAAATGGACAAAAACTCATGCATGGGTTAACTTCAACCCCAAAGATCTAATTTTTATCGCTTAAAAAGCTTTGAAATGGCAATATATGAAGTCTAAAGGTTTTGGAGTAACTTTTACTCACAAATTCAAGCCACAGGACCAGAACATTCTTATCGAAACCCATAACTAGATCTACACTAAAGAACCATAAAGTTTAACGCTTTATACCTCTAGAAGATAGATCATGATGCAGAAAGTCTGGATCCAAAAGTTCCAAGCTAACAAACCTTTCTCCATTGATCTCCTTCCTCTTTAATGTGTACCAAAAACACTCCGAATCACTCAAAAGCCTCAAGAATTCTCAAATGAATGCTAGGGTTTCAATTTTAGGGTTAATGCTGATGGAGGCTGAAGATAATAGAGTTTTGACATAAGTTAAGGTCTTCAAATATAGGGCATAACACCCTAAATTAGGGTTTGCACCTTGTGACATCCCCATTTTCACGGTAAAAAAAAGACCGATTTTGTTTATGCTTTATAAAAATTAGAGTACTTCTTTTAATAAAAATGTTACGGGATTTGTTCCCAGAAAAACATGATAAATGTGTTATCACAGCATTTTCGAAGAAATGTGTTTTTATTCCTTTTAAAACCTTGGGATGCCATCGTCAATAAAAAAACATAAGCATAAACATAACTTACATTCAGTTAGAATAGTGATCTACATCTCTTTTAAATCTCTCAGTGTAAAGTAGCTTTATATCGACACCTGTGATACACATAAGCTTGAGTGGGTCAGGTTGGGAAACCTGGTGAGTACATAGGGTTTTCATCCCACAATAATATAATTATTATGTTTAAGCATCAAACAATCAACCCAATTACCCATCCCCATTCTCTTCCTTTCTCTAAAGGGTCTAGCCTAAGAGTCATTTATCCTGCATTCGTTCATTCTAAAGTCCCTTGCTTCCAGGGTTTATAAGACAGACACTAAGTCCATAGCTGCCAATGCTTGTTTGTAAAGCATTAATTCCATAGTTGCTAAAGTCCATTTACTAAATCCATAGCTACCAGTGTTTATCTAATAGGTACTAAGTCCATAGCTACCAACGTTTATCTAACAGGTACTAAGTTCATAGCTACCAACATTTATCTAATAGGTACTAAGTACATAGCTACCAACGTTTATCTAATATATACTAAGTGTAGGGTTTTGAGCATTCTAACACTTGCTAAGTGTACATGCAACCCTATTAAACCTTGGATCTATGTTTGACTAAGATACATGCAAAATATTATTTTCCAAGGTTTATAACCTATCTAGCATGGCATGGGGTACTTCTAACCATAAAAGCACTAGATGAATTACATACCTTTTGTTGATTGTTGATTCCTTGGAGTTTGAGAGCCAAGCACCAATAATGTGAATGCCTCAAATGGAAATCACAAATCACCACAAACTTGGAAAATGTATGAGAGAGTATACTAACTCTTGATTTTGGCCACCACACTTACACACACACTTAGTGTCTTTTTCATGCAACATAAGCTTGTTTATATAGTGTACATGGTTAGGGTGAAACCCTAATAACCCATGTCTTTTCCTCTTCCAAGGATCCATGGGTAAAGGCTCCATGGATCATCCATGGACTTCCATATAAGCTTAGCCCATTCCAAATGAGTGTTAGCCCACACACCATATAAATATAATAGCCCATGATTTAATTAGTCTTCCTTTTAATCACTAAATTAATTCATAATTAATTCAAGATTAAAACTAATTAGGTAACATGACTTTATATTAATATATTATAACTTATAATATATTAATAAATCGTAAGTATACAACTCTCATAAAATTATCCATAACTAGTTTGGGTGAAGTGCAACCCAAATGGACCATGCCGGGTCGGGTCAAGTATATACCAAATAAGTTATGGACTTAGACATCTTATCCAACAGACTCCCACTTGGATAAGTCTAATAACTGTATTTGCCTATATTACTTCAGGAACCAACCGGCAATCGTAGCTCTCGAAAACTCTTGTGAACTATGAAGCGCCATTTTAGATAAGTGATCATATAATCCTCTGCTCTCATGATATCAGCCGGACAAATACATGGAACAATGTCTTACTTATTGTCTAGCAGTTGTTTCTCGATTTCCGATTTGTTTGATAAAGAACTTAACTGAACACATCAATTTAGTTCTGACCGGGCCCGATACATGGGTCAACACAAAATCATCGAGGGGCCCAGATATCGCTTCTATTTCTAGAAGGAACAGATAAACTTCGACTCATATGCTTGTTCTACTACTTGTTGAATTGTACACAAAGGCACGTTTTATAACATCAAGTTACTGATGCGTTTACGTGCAATCAATGCACAACCAACTCATAGGTAACAACTCATATCTTTAGGTTTGAAGACTTATATGATATTATCGTCTCACGATCACTCGAGATAAATTCCATGAAGTGATACAAGTGAGCGTGGGTTTATTCCAATACTCATAACTTATGAGTACTCATGAATGTTGTAGCAACCATTGCTATGGCTAAACACCTTTAGTCATCTACAATCCCAATTCATGACAATCTTGATTCATACCTACTTCCGACGTATGACCGATTGTGGAGGTTTGAATAAATTAATTATTCTGGAAGTCAAAACATGCAAAACTGAAACAATAGTAAATAATTGACAATGATAGTAACACTTTACTCATAAATAAATCACACATTTTATTCATCATCAAACGTCGATTACATTTTACAAGTTTCAGAAAAGGCTATCTAATCTGTAAAACTAATATCGTCCCTCAGCCCGATGCGCCTCGCATGCTGCAAATGCTTAACCCTCGTCAGTCCCATCGTAAGGGGATCCGCAGGGTTCTCATCTGACGATACCCTCTTTGCCACGAGGAGTCCCTCTTCTATCTTGTGTCTTATGAAGTGATATTTTCTGTCAATGTGTCGGGATCTGCCATGATCTCTTGGTTCCTTGGCTAAGGCAACCGCACTATTGCTGTCACAGAAAATCTCCATAGGCTCCTTAATAGCTGGTACAACTCCAAGGTCTCCGATGAAGTTCCTCAGCCATATCGCCTCCTTTGCCGCTTCACTCGCTGCTATGTACTCTGATTCACAAGTCGAATCAGCTACAGTCTCCTGTTTGGAACTCTTCCAAGTGATTGCCCCTCCATTTAAGGTAAAGACCCAGCCCGACTGAGAGCGGAAGTTATCCCTATCAGTCTGAAAGCTAGCATCACTATACCCTACTACTCTCAAGTCATCACTCCCACCAAGGGTAAGGATCCAATCCTTAGTCCTCCGCAGGTACTTGAGAATATTCTTTACCGCAGTCCAATGAGCCTTGCCAGGGTTCCCCTGATATCTGCTGACCATGCTCAAAGCGAAGGCCACATCAGGACGGGTACAAGTCATAGCATACATGATCGAACCAACAGCGGAAGCATAAGGTAATCGACTCATCTCAGCTATCTCATCTTCTGTGCTCGGGGTCTGAGCCTTGCTCAGTTTGGCATTGCTTTGGATCGGTAATTCTCCTTTCTTGGAATTCTGCATGTTGAACCTTTTCAACACCTTATCCAAGTAGATACTCTGACTAAGTCCAATTAGTCTTTTACTCCTTTCTCTTAATATCCTTATCCCTAGGATATAGGTAGCTTCTCCAAGGTCCTTCATAGCAAAGAACTTCCCAAGCCAGGACTTAACCTCCTGCAAGGTTGGGATGTCATTTCCTATGAGTAGTATGTCATCCACATACAGTACCAAAAAGCTAACTATACTCCCACTAGCTCTGACATACACGCAGGACTCATCTTTACTTCTTGAGAAACCAAACTCTTTGACCTTCTCATCGAAACAAAGATTCCAACTTCGAGATGCTTGTTTCAATCCATAAATGGATTTCTCAAGCTTGCACACTCTATTGGGGTACTCTGCACTGACAAAACCTTCTGGCTGATTCATGTAAACATCCTCAGCCAACTTTCCGTTAAGGAAAGCGGTTTTGACATCCATTTGCCATATTTCATAATCATGAAATGCAGCAATGGCTAGCATAACCCTAATAGACTTAATCTTTGCTACTGGTGAAAAGGTTTCATCATAATCAATACCCTGAGTCTGAGTAAACCCCTTCGCAACCAGTCGAGCCTTATACGTGTGCACCTTCCCATCCATGTCGGTATTCTTCTTGAAGATCCATTTGCACCCGACTGTCTTACGGCCTGGTACATTGTCAACCAAGTTCCAAACTTGATTGTCATACATGGACTGTATCTCGCTGTCCATAGCCTCCTTCCATTTAGCAGACTCTGGGCCTGCCATGGCTTCCTTAACACTGTTAGGTTCATCCAGATTTACCAGTGTACTGTCACTGATAAATGTATCACCTTCCGTAGTAATATGAAATCCATAATAAAACTCAGGTGTGTTCCTAACCCTTGTGGAACGCCTCGGAAGTAGAGACTCGTCAGCTGGATCAACAGGAATTTCCTCCTCAAGTTGATTGCTAGTGACTGAGGTTCCTTCACCAATTGAGTCTTGAATTTCTTCAAGGTCAATTTGCCTCCCACTGTCTCCTTGGATTATAAATTCTCTCTCTCGAAAGACCCCTCTCCTAGCCACAAAGACCACATTCTCACTGGGTCTGTAGAAGAGGTAACCAAAGGATTTTTGTGGGTAGCCGATGAAAATACACCATTCACTTCGAGGTTCGAGCTTGTCATGAGTTTCGTGCCTCACGAAAGCCTCGCAACCCCAAATCTTGATATGGTCCAAATTGGGAACTTTCCCAGTCCACATTTCATGAGGTGTTTTGGCAATCTTCTTTGTAGGGACTAGATTAAGGATGTGGGAGGCAGTCTCTAAGGCATACCCCCAAAAAGAGATTGGTAGCGAAGCTCGACTCATCATAGAGCGAACCATGTCCAACAAAGTTCGATTGCGCCTCTCAGCTACACTATTCAGCTGTGGTGTCCTGGGAGGTGTCAATTGTGAGACAATCCCACACTCCTTAAGATAGTCGAGGAACTCAGTACTAAGATACTCACCACCTCGATCGGATCGAAGCATCTTAATGTTCCTGCCCAATTGATTTTCTAGTTCCTGTTTAAACTCTTTAAACCTTTCAAAAGTTTCTGACTTATGTTTGATTAAGTAGACATAACCATATCTACTAAAATCATCAATAAAAGTCACATAATAGCGATTAGCATCCCTTGTGGCGGTTTTGAATGGTCCACATACATCAGTATGTATAAGGTCCAACAAACCCTCACCCCTTGCACAAGTACCAGTGAAGGGTGATTTTGTCATTTTTCCAAGTAGACAAGACTCACAACTATCATCCGACTTGAGGTCGAACGACTCCAAGACTCCATCCTTTTGGAGCTGGCCTATGCGTTTCTTGCTTACATGTCCAAGACGACAATGCCACAAAGATGCTTTATCCAAGCTAGTAGAAGAATCAATACATAATACATTATTTCCTAAATTATCTACAACCGATACAGCTTCATACACACCATCACAAGGTAATGCTTTAAAATAAAGAATATTATTAAAGAAAGCATTAATACTACCAACTTCATTATCAAAAGAAAAGGTAAAACCTTGTTTGTACAAAGCATGAAAGGAAATAATATTCCTCGCCATTTCAGACGAGTACACACATTTATTCAAATCTAACTTTAACCCACTATCTAGCAACAAAGTATAAACTCCAATCTTGGTAATAGGTGCAACCTTCTTGTTCCCCATGACTAAGTTTATCTTTCCGTGCTCCACATCCTCACTTCTTCTTAGGCTCTGCAAGTCACAACAGATGTGATTACCACAACCTGTATCAAGAACCCAAGAATTAGAATATGGTGAGTTATTAGACAATATAGTGTAAATACCTGCATGGGATGGTTTCACTTTCCCATCCTTGACATCCTGCAAGTACTTTGGGCAGTTTCGCTTCCAGTGCCCCTTATTTTGACAGTAGAAGCATTCAGCATCCTTAGGGATGGCAGAAGGAGTGATAGAACCTCCTTTGGTTCCAGATGAGGAGCCTTCAAGGGACTTTCCCTTGGTACCCTTCGAAGGGTACTTCCTCTTCTTCCCTTTGCCTTGCCCGATAGCCAAAACAGGGGTAGTAGTAGGAGTAGGAGTAGCAACCGACTTACTTTTAAGACCACTTTCGGCAGTCTTCAGAAGTCCTTGAAGCTTACTGAGTGTGAATTCCTCCTTGTTCATGTGGTATGTCATACGAAATTGATCATAACACGAGGGCAAGGAGTGCAAAATGATATCAATTGCCAACTCCTCAGGGAAGTTCACATTCAGTTTCATTAGACGGTCCACATACCTTTGCATTTTCTGCAAGTGGCTCGTGATTGGTTCACTATCCTTCATACGGGTAGTGATCATGGAGGAGATTATTTCATACCGCTCTTGACGAGCACTCTGATGGTACCTTTCCATCAGATCCTGATGCATCTCAAAAGGGTAATAGTCCTCATAGGACTTTTGGAGTTCAGCTGTCATGGTGGCCATCATGATGCATGCCACCTTGGTGGCATCTCTTTCATGTGCCTGATACTCAGCGGCCTCCTCAGGAGTAGCAGTGGACTCATCAAGCTCCTTTAGCTCCTTATCGAGGACATATTCCTTGTCCTCGTAACGAGTAACCATCCTGATGTTCCGGATCCAATCCATGAAGTTGGAACCATCAAAGATGACCCTCCCACAAAGGTTCATGAGGGAAAAGGAGCCAGTAGGGTTAGAGCCCGAAGCTTTGTTGTTGGAAGACATCTGAAAAGAAGAAAACAAGTTTAGATTAGATATATCGAATCCTTAATAATACACCCAAATGTAATATTAAGGCTAGGATCCAACACAATATATTATAACTTAGAAGAGGGATGCCGTAATCTAAGCTATAATATATTTGAAGGTGGGTGAATGACGATTCACCAATTTCCACCATGAAAACGAAATGAACTATTAGGTTTAATTGGTTTTTTGAAATTCCTAGATTCTTTTGAGATTCATTGAACTTTTCAATGGCATGTTTCAATCTCGATTGTGCCCTTCAAGTTTTGTGACTGGGATGCCGAGGATCACAAAACAAGGTGTGAATAACCATGCAAATTCACTTGGTACCCTTAATATTATCACCTAATCAATGTGCCGGTTAACCACACACGCTCCACCGATCTATGATAAACATTAAGTCACCCTTCGTGATCCTTACTAGTCCAAGTTAGTGTGCCGGTTAACCACACACGCTCCACCAACGACTTGGTAAGGTACAAAGTGTGAATTTAATGGGTTAGCACCATATTCACATTTTCCTAAAGTAACTAAGATTGGGAATTTATAAAAGGTTTAGTTACTTTATAATATTCATCATACTTTTAATGAGAATTTATAAGTCCTTGTCTTACCCGTTCGGCTAACGACCCTCCACCAGTCAAGCAAGCGGTGGGTGAGAGTGGACACCCATTAAGTTGCCATTTTATAGGCAACAACCTTATACCCACCTTATAGACTGGCTTCGTGAATGAGGCGTACTAGCGGTAAGACGACTTTGATCTTATACATATATATAATAATTAACCATTAATGTTATAAATAGTATAAGGGTTGAATTTTAACTTTTAAAACTCTAAGGGTTTGGAATTAAAGTATATTAAAGTGTGTGTAACTTTACAAATTCCAAAACTTGAGGACAAGTTTTGAAACTATTCAAAACTTTTCATTTCATAACTTATGAATTAAAGGTTCATAAAAATGAAGACTCTTCATTTCCATGTAACATATGTGTTTTAAGTGTGTGTTTAAAAGAAGTGACCTTTGGATATCCATAACTTGAGGACAAATTATGGACTCCATTAAAACACATAAATGATCAAGAATTAATCCTAAACAATTCAACAAATAATTCCTATCATCTTCTAAATTCATAAGAACATGAACATGATCATCAAAGTTTCAAGAATTATATGAACACATACAAAGCATGAAATTTTGATATAAGCTATTGTAAATGGATTAGAACAACCATTACACCAACTAAAACAAGTTTTAAAACACCAAAACAGTTTAGGGTAATGTTTCTAGTCCATTTCCAGCAGCAAAAGTCAAAAATCTGCATTCTGAGGCTCCTACTCGCCGAGTGCACGAACCTACTCGCCGAGTAGGATGAGTTTACACATGAACTCGGCGAGTCCCCCCATGGACTCGGCGAGTTCATCAGGCAGACAACAAAAATTCGACTTTTTTCACTAATTTGCATCAAGTATCAAACAAACAAGCCTAGGCTCTGATACCACTGTAGGGTTTTGAGCATTCTAATACTTCCTAAGTGTACATGCAACCCTATTAAACCTTGGATCTATGTTTGACTAAGATACATGCAAAATATTATTTTCCAAGGTTTATAACCTATCTAGCATGGCATGGGGTACTTCTAACCATAAACGCACTAGATGAATTACATACCTTTTGTTGATTGTTGATTCCTTGGAGTTTGAGAGCCAATCACCAATAATGTGAATGCCTCAAATGGAAATCACAAATCATCACAAACTTGGAAAATGTATGAGAGAGTATACTAACTCTTGATTTTGGCCACCACACTTACACACACACTTAGTGTCTTTTTCATGCAACATAAGCTTGTTTATATAGTGTACATGGTTAGGGTGAAACCCTAATAACCCATGTCTTTTCCTCTTCCAAGGATCCATGGGTAAAAGCTCCATGGATCATCCATAGACTTCCATATAAGCTTAGCCCATTCCAAATGAGTGTTAGCCCACACACCATATAAATATAATAGCCCATGATTTAATTAGTCTTCCTTTTAATCACTAAATTAATTCATAATTAATTCAAGATTAAAACTAATTAGGTAACATGACTTTATATTAATATATTATAACTTATAATATATTAATAAATCGTAAGTATACAACTCTCATAAAATTATCCATAACTAGTTTGGGTGAAGTGCAACCCAAATGGACCATGCCGGGTCGGGTCAAGTATATACCAAATAAGTTATGGACTTAGACATCTTATCCAACACTAAGTCCATAGCTACCCACGTTTATCTAATAGGTACTAAGTCCATAGCTACCATTGTTTATCTAATAGGTACTAAGTCCATAGCTACCATTTTTTATCGAACAGGTACTAAGTCCATAGCTACCATTGTCTATCTAATAGACACTAAGTCCATAGCTGCTGATGTTATTTATTAGGCACTAAGTCTATAGTTGCCAATGTTTACTCATATCATCTTTTATCTCTTATCATTCATCTACCCATGTTATACCCAACATATTTGTAGATATAAAATACATATACAATTTAAATCATTTAAAACTTGTATAAAAACGTTCATCCAGCATAGATAGAAAGTATACAGATAATATGCACACGTTGTGTAAGAGGAAAGTAACTATGCACTCACTTGATAAGGTGGTGACTCGGCACTCGGACAACACTTCGTTAATCTTAAAACAATTTTCCTTTAACAAAACCTAGTATCATTACCACTAGAGTTTAGTCTAATATTCATCGAGACTAATTAATAGTCTAGCTATTATTACTATAATATAAACATTAAACAATACTCTTCAACCACTATGTACAGACAGGGGCCAGATATGAAACACCGGAGGGCAAGATCATTTTGGCATATAACACTTTTGAAATCCGGCAACCCAAGCGGCCCTTCAAACCAGATTCCCCGCACCATGAGCGGTTAAAAATATATTATAACGACACTTATATAACTCATAATAATAGCCCAAATATTTATTATCAGGTCATAATAACATTACTATATTGATACATAAGCTATACTAAAGATAGGGTAGGCGTAGCTCACTTACAGCGATGTTCACTGGAAACCAGGCTCTGCGGGGGAAGAACTTCTGAGCCGAAAGCTCTTCTTCTCAGAGCTGTCGGGAGTTCTGGGGCTTTCGCCTCGTGCTAGGGGGGGTTCCCTAGGCTTTTTGGGGGGTTTAGGGGCTAAAGAGAGGGTTTAGAGAGGGAAAGAAGTTGTGAATTGGTGAGGAGAAGTGGCTGGCTTCGTATCTTATTTATAGGCTGCCAGGAGGACTCTCACGTTGTAAGGAATTAACGCTCACGTCGTGAGCTGGCTTGGGCACCCAGGCAAAGCCTGGTGCTGACACGTGGCATCAGACACAGGGGTAAAACAACCAATTTGCAAAAATTTCATAACTTTCGCATACGAGCTCCATTTTCGACATTCTTTATATCCACACGTAGGAAAAAATAAGATCTACAACTTTCCTTTTGACTCCATTGTCTAATTCTCGACCGATTTTGAATTTAACAGTATGAGGAGATTATATTGTTAAATGACCGCGTAAAATTCATAACTTCTACCTATGGACTCCGTTTTCGTATGTCATTTCGTCGTTGAGTTCCTACTAATGAGATCTTCAATTCTCATTTAGGTCGCATTGGCCAAAAACCGTTCGATCTAAAAGTCGAGTTTAGGGCTGTGAATTGCTAAGCCAAATCTTAGAAAAATCATAACTTCCTCATACGAAGTCAGATTTGGGTGTTCTTTTTATGCATGCTCTCGGTTTAACGTATACTATGATTTTTTCTAGATTTCTAAGGCTAAAAAGTCCCCTATCGTAAATTCACTATTTACGACACGTAGTGTTGTGCTGGTTCTGTCGCGAAACTTCGACGAGCCATAACTTCTTCGTTATAACTCGGATTTCGGCGTTCTTTATACGTACGAAACCCTTGTAACATATACTATAACTTGGTGAAGATTATTCCTTCTAAATACTCTTCAATCAAAAACTCATTTTTGATGCTCATTGTCTCTAAATTAACTAGCCCGAATCTGCGGGCGTTACAATTATCTTCCTCTTAGGATGATTACGTCCCATAATCATCAACGAAACATGGTTGTATAATGACTCCATACGTTATCTCTTCATCCTACGTAGTAATCATAACTTCTATGTTCCTTTGAATGAGTATCTAACTCTTGGAATTCTTGACCGCAGGCGGTGCTCGATCTCGCTCCCGCTCTCTGTCTCATGTTAGGCCTTTAATCATGACCTTCGATTCACAATCCCGATCCTTATTGGAGACTCCTTCTTCTTCTTAACAAACTTAAGATAAGTTATTTGATTTCCAAAATAGACCGATGGGTCACGTTGCAATGACCTCTCATCGTGTGTCGCAATGCTTAGACTTAGGTCTCTTCAAGTCAAATTCCGGAATGGAATATACTTTCCTTCATGTTCTAATGTGATACAATCACATTTCAACATGTAGCATTTCTAGCTACGAACTTCTTTAACTATGAGCTCGATACTTCTATTGACCGCTTCGATTATCTTCACTTCAATCTTCTGGCTTAAGTCAGATGCTACATCGAACTTGCTTCTCTGATCCACGTAACATACTCATCGTAGTCGGACTCAATTTGATATGACCACTAGGGTCGAAATGACAATCATATTCTTAATCATTACCGAAACAATGGTAATGACATACGTGAACAAAACGAAATCAATTGCTAGCTTCTTGGTAACCTTGTGACTTTTCTTGATCCAAGTGCGAGTCCTGTGCTTCCGGTAGTATAGGCCTCTACTACCATTCACACCTAATCATACTCGTCCCAAGTATTGTCTCGCAGTTTTCCAAGTTACTGTCACAAAACAATTTTAACACATACAAATGTGTCCAAACAATCATAAAATTTCTCCCTAGATTCTACCAGAACTTCTTCCATGCGTATCTTCAATCATCAATTCTGCTTCAACTCGTTTGGTGGTGGAAATGTCATATGATGGGACAACTTCAGGAATTACGCCAATCGTTCTGTCATTCCGCCAATCGAAGGTGTACTTTGGACATACTGTACTCCTCTAAATGTACTGTCTGACATATTCTAAAGACAAGATACCATTCTTACGATATCTTCCGATAGGTGTCATTCACTATCATAAGCCTTTTCATTTCCTCTATTCACTCAATTCTCTATGAGTCTTCACTATGACGTTATTTTCACGGAAGCATGCATTCATTGCATTAAGACGAGAATATAGAAAGAGAAGATTTTATTCACGATCGACGTGTAAATCTGCCTATCACTTCGAAAAGTTACATGCCAGTTCTAATACCGTAATTAAACGTTTAGAAATCTGAACACATAAAGTTTCCAGATCCGGTCGGCAACAGACCATAGGTCCGATCAGACGATAACATAAAGCATCACAAATCATTTAACACATAAAAACATTTTAGGCATCTTCCCTAAATAAGCTAGTGTTTGTGTCTATTCAGGTGTACTACCTAAAATATATTAGACACACTCCTCACGATCATCACTTAGCATTCTAAGTTTAAGTCTAGAAATAAATCCTTATTCCTAGTTCGCTTAAACTAATGCTCTGATACCAACTGTGACATCCCCACTTTCACGGTCAGAAACGACCGATTTTGTTTATACTTATAAAAGCCAGAGTACCTCTTTTAATAAAAATGTTGCGGAATTTGTTCCCAGAAAACATGATAAATGTGTTATCAAAGCATTTATGAAGAAATGTATTTTTATTCCTTTTAAAACCTTGGGATGTCATCGTCAATACAGAAACATAAGCATAAACAGAACTTACATTCATTTACACTAGTGATCTACATCTCTTTTAAATCTCGCATTGTAAAGTAGCTTCGTATCGACACCTGTGATACAAATAAGCTTGAGTGGGTCAGGTTGGGAAACCTGATGAGTATATAAGGTTTTCATCCCACAATAATATAATTATTATGTTTAAACATCAAACAATCATCCCAATTACCCATCCCCATTCTCTTCCTTACTCTTAAGGGTCTACCCTAAGAGTCATCTATCCTGCATTCGTTCATTCCAAAGTCCCTTGCTTCTAGGGTTTATAAGACAGGCACTAAGTCTATAGCTGCCAATGCTTGTTCGTAAAGCATTAATTCCATAGATGCTAAAGTTCATTCAACGGGTACTAAATCCATAGCTACCAGTGTTTATGTAATAGGTACTAAGTCCATAGCTACCAACGTTTATCTAACAGGTACTAAGTCCATAGCTACCAGCGTTTATCTAATATGTACTAAGTCCATAGCTACCAGCGTTTATCTAATAGGTAGTAAGTCCATAGCTACCCACGTTTATCTAATAGGTACTAAGTCCATAGCTACCATTGTTTATCTAATAGGTACTAAGTCCATAGCTACCATTTTTTATCGAATAGGTACTAAGTCTATAGCTACCATTGTCTATCTAATAGGCATCAAGTCCATAGCTGCCGATGTTATTTATTAGGCACTAAGTTTATAGCTGCCAATGTTTACTCATATCATCTTTTATCTCTCATCATTCATCTACCCATGTTATATCCAACATATTTGTAGATATAAAATACATATACAGTTTAAATCATTTAAAACTTGTATAAAAACGTTCATCCAACATAGATAGCAAGTATACAGATAATATGCACACGTAGCACGTATTTTATATAAAATACTTCATATCTATGCGTAAGAGGAAAGTAACTATGCACTCACCTGATAAGGTGGTGACTCAGCACTCGGACAACACTTCGTTAATCTTAAAACAATTTTCCTTTAACAAAACCTAGTATCATTACCACTAGAGTTTAGTCTAATATTCACCGAGACTAATCAATAGTGTAGCTATTATTACTATTATATAAGCGTTAAACAATACTCTTCACCCACTATATACAGACAGGGGCCAGACATGAAGCACCGGAGGGCAGGTTCATTTTGGCATATAACACTTTTGAAATCCGGCAACCCAAGCGGCCCTTCAAACCAGATTCCCCGTAACGCGAGTGGATAAAAATATATTATAACGACAGTTATATAACTCATAATAATAGTCCAAATATTATTATAAGGTCCTAATAACATTACAGCGAGGTTCACTGGAAACCGGGCTCTGCGGGGGAAGAACTTCTAAGCTGAAAGCTCTTCTTCTCAGAGCTATCGGGAGTTCCGGGGCTTCCGCCTCGTGCTAGGGGGATTCCCTAGGCTTTTTGGGGGGTTTAAGGGCGAGAGAGAGGGTTTAGAGAGGGAAAGAAGTAGTGAATTGGTGAGGACAAGTGGCTGGCTTCGTATCTTATTTATAGGCTGCCAGGAGGACTCTCACGTTGTGAGGAATTAGTGATCACGTCGTGAGCTGGCTTGGGCACCAAGGCAAAGCCTGGTGCTGACACGTGGCATCGGACACAGGGGTAAAACAACCGATTTGCAAAAATTTCATAACTTTCGCATACGAGCTCCATTTTCGACGTTCTTTATATCCACACATATGAAAAACTAAGATCTACAACTTTCGTTTTGACTCCATCGGCTAATTTTTGACCGATTTTGAATTTAACAGTATGACGAGATTATATTGTTAAATGACCGCGTAAAATTCATAACTTCTACCTACAGACTCCGTTTTCGTCTGTCATTTCGTCGTTGAGTTCCTATTAATGAGATCTTCAATTCTTATTTAGGCCGCGTTGGCCAAAAACCGCTCGATCTAAAATTTGAGTTTCGGGCTGTGCACTGCTAAGCCAAATCTTAGAAAAATGATAACTTCCTCATACAAAGTCAGATTTGGGCGTTCTATTTATCTATGCTCTCGGTTTAACGTATACTACGAATTTTAATTAGATTTATAAGGCTAAAAAGTCCTCTATCGTAAATTCACTATTTACGTGACGCAGTGTCGTGTCGGTTCTGTCGCGAAACTTCGACGTGCCATAACTTCTTCGTTATAACTCGGATTTCGGCGTTCTTTATATGTACAGAACCCTTGTAACATATAGTATACTTTGGTTAAGATTACTCCATCTAAATAATCTTAGATCAAAAACTCATTTTTGATGCTCAATGTCTCTAAATTAACTAACCCTAATCTGCGGGCGTTACACACCTCACTAGAATATGCCTTACGTACTGCTGGTAAGCCCAACGTACTCCAAAGGCCATCCGCGATCATCCATCCTAGAACACTCGACATACTCCATGCACGCCCAGCGTACCAGGCTAAGTTCAAAAACCACTAAACTTCTGAAGGCCATAACTTCTTTGTTCTAAGTCTGATTTCGACAATTCGTATATCGACAGAAAGGTAATGAGAAGCTCTACAATCCTATCAACTATCATTTTCCTAAATACTTACCAAAGTTAAATCTAAAGTTCATAAAAGGCCCGAACTATCTCTTTACAGTTATACCCTTGGGCTCCAAAGCACAAAATGAACTCTCGTATCTCCTAATCTACATTATCCACATCCAAAGGAGTCTAAATCTCTATTTCCCAAAGGCCCAAAGCCTAATGATAAATGATCTTTGGGTCACGACCCCGAATTAGGAAACTGTCCGAAACAGGTTGTTAGAATATATATATATATATATATATATATATATATATATATATATATAGCCATTAACTAATAGATATTAGAAGAAAAAGGGGAAAATTACATCTAGTTTCTTTAAATTATTATGTTTGGTCATTCACCGAAGCGTATGGAGAAAACCGATTTTCGAGGTTGAATAGGAAACTTTAAAAAAAATTGTAAATAAGGACTTGATGTGGTTAATGTTAGAACAAGAAGTGACCACCTCAACTTGACTACCGCAACCTCCCTATCTATCGCAACCGCAACAGCAAGCTGTCTCAACCGCAACTTGTCTACCACAACCTCTCTCATCAGCAGTGAAGAAAATCATTCAACTGACTTAGTGTAATTTACTAGTTTATCCATTGGACCTTTCATGGTAACTGATGAGTTGAAAACTCTTTAGATCGATTAGATCTTTGACAGGTAAATCAATAAGACTAACAAACTCTTGAACACACAATCATTCAAACGTATGTCGAATGATTAAAATATAGTTACACCTCAGAAGACCTCGATTAATAACTTCTATGTAGAGGTGTGCTAGGGTTTACAGTACAATCAATACGATAATAATGAAAGCGTTAATGACAAGGATGCATGCATGCACCTTACATACTAAACCCTAGAAAGATTAACATGGTTGGACAGGCCCAAACCCGTGACAAAACTAGACTATACAACAGAGCCCAATGACGCAACACTTAAGGTCTCAACAATCTCCCTCTTTGCGTCAATTGAGGCGAGACTTCACTTTTGCTGAGCAAGAGTGGTTCGCTTCACAACTTTGAACAGCTTCGGTATAATGGCAAGTAATGTTTGGCGAAAATCGATATACCATCGAAGCATGTTTGAAAAATACTTCTTGTTAGCCTCACAATTCTGCTTGCAACTGTGAAAAACAGACATGTTTGCCCTTCGCCTCGTGTAAACATCACAGTGTTGAACTTTGGATCAATCTTCCCCATCTTCATTATGTTGATGTCACTCGACTTCCCTATAGGTTTGATCGTTGGCTTCTTTCTGAGGACAGGGAGCAATTTCTTGATCCATCTTCGCTACTTCATGAATGTAGCAAACCAACATTCTCTTGATGTGATCAATGATAGGCTCATACTTTTCCGGATTAGTGAGTAGAATGTTGTTCAGCAAGATCCAATCATGAGGGTTTATGTTCGGTAGGTCAGCAAGATAAATAATATGCTCCGAGTTAGCAGAACCTCGGGTCACTTTGAACTTTATGTTGATAAACTCGCCTGCTGCAGTAGGCTTCAACACTTTGACAGTAGTGATCTTCTGGGCACTCCATGTCTGGTATTGAGGCTGAGCGAAGCCAAGATAGAAATCAATTAAGTCTCTGTCAACCTTCAGATCAGAAGAGGGAATCTCAGCAATGGGCTGAAAGCAATGGAAGACAAACGCTTTTCGGGTTATCGACATATCAAACTGTGAATCCTTTGAATTCTCACGGTCTAGGGAAACAACCGGTTCAAGCCAGTGAGTGCTTGGAGAATCAATCGCTTCCTTGACAAGCTTCTCTAATTACCATAGATGAAAAAGAGTTTTTCGGCTTTCCAGCAGGTCGTGAGCCTCTTTCATTTTTCTCTCTTTTTCTTCAGCTTCCCTGTGACAACCCGATATTTCGAATCAATGTAATGACCTAAAAAGTCAAGAATTGTAACCTCTTTTGATATAATGAAATTATTTCCAAAAATAAAATGTTCAAAAGTCATTTACTGGATTGCATAAATGATAGATATCGTATCCAGGGTTTCAGAAATATAAAGAACACTAGAATCCGGGTTATAACGAGGAAGTTATGACCAACCTAAGATTCACAGCAAAAACCGTCAATACGGTTAATCGTAAAACGATAAATTTCAATAAAATACTTATTAGCCTTAGGTATCAAAATAAAAGTCGTAGATATCATTAAACCGGGAACATACATAAAAAGAACGCCCAAATCTGACTTCGTATGAGGAAGTTATGATTTTTCGAAGTTTCGGGATAGCGGTAGACAGCTAAAAACTCGAAATAGAGATCGAGCAATTTCTAGCCGAAACAACCTAAATGAGAATCTAAGATCTCAACAATAGTAGTGAAACGGTAAAAAGTCTGACAGAAACGGACATCGGATGAAGAAGTTATGGATTTTAAACGAACTTTTCGTGTCCCGGCCTATTAAAATTATATAATAAAAAATAAATTCAAAATTAGCCGACGAATTCTAAATGAAAGTTGTAGAGTATACTTTCACCTACGCGTGCATATAGACAACGTCAAAATCGGAACTCGTATGCGAAAGTTACGGATTTTACAAGTTCAAGGTGTACAAACCAAGACGAATTACGCCCAGCGTACCCTCGTACGCCCAGCGTACTCGGGTGCTAGGCTTCGGATCGTCCACGTCGCCCCTCTACGCCTCTACGCCCCTGTCCCATCTGAAGTCCGACAGACGAGGATGCGGTCATGCATGACGTCCGGTACGCCCCACGTAACCCGGAGGTACGACCCGCGTACCGAGGGTTTCCAACCCCTATAAAAGGGATGCGAGGGTTCCGGGCATGAGTGCTCATTTTCTCTCCTTCCTTTGCGTTTTTACCACGTTTTGCGTGCAAGGAATATCCCGAAGCCCTGGTCTTCACATCCAAGTTCCGAAGGAAGGTTTTACACACCCGAAATTCCCGAGAATCCCGAGAAATCCGCTTTCTCCTGTCAAAGTTCTGCTCGGTTTCCGTCTCACTTTCTTCGATCTATCAAGTGAAGTCATACCCCTATAACTACGTTTTCAAATGCTTTGTAAATGCTTTTATACAATTTTAAGGGGGGAAATACAAGTAAACACACGATTATCCTCGTGTGAATAACATAAATCTTTTTCTACACTTTTTGTTATAATCAATCATATGTGATTTATAACTATCATACGAAAACGTTCTCATACAACATATCACGATAATACTTTGTCCTTTTGGAATAAAACATGTTGTTATATAAATATCAAACACTTTATTTATATTTTGAGTATGAATTTTCAATAATATTATTACAAATGTTATACTTGCATACATAGTCGATATTTCACTAGGGTTTATCATACAAGCGAATCACACATTTGGAAAAACTATAATAGGTATAGTTTGCTAGATATTCATGAAATTTTACATACTACAAGTACTATATCAAGGAAATACTTTCATATACAAGAACAAATGGACATTTCATACGTAAATCTATTTAATACTAAGTTTTGTGAGACATTCAACTTCACGTACTTTCAAGTATGCAGTTAAAGTCCTGTATTATATACCATAATCTCTTGTAGGGAGAGCGTGATACTTGTGTATAGATCTATACGGGATTGACAATCCCGCACCTAAACTGTTAGCTACAGTTAGACCGGCAGGTCTGGGGTGACAAACGTCATAACATTCCAACGCCTGAAGAACGTTGTTACAGGCAGTCTGGGTCAATAGCATGGTTATAAAACTCACATGGAGTATTAAAAACACGTTGATTTACGGGGTTATCAAATGCCTTAGCGATTTTATACACACATAAATCTACTATTCTAGGCATGAAAAACACTATTGCATTACAGTTTTTGGAACTTTTAAACTACCACACACTTATGGAAAAATATTGGATTTCTAGAAACAAACATGCAAAACAGTCAAGTCTTAGTAGAAGACTAATTTTATACTAGTAGGAATATGGGATTTTCTAGGAGTTTTCAAACAGCTACAAACAATTCCATTCAAATTTATACAAACATTGACATTAAATACTTATGAACTCAACAGCTTAAATGCTGATCTACTCTTTCAAATCTACTTGTATTTCTCAGGGATTCAATAATACAGGTAAACTTCAGCTTTTGGAGAAGTGACGCTAAGGCGTCAGTTTAAGACTCATTTTGTCATCATATTGTAATTTGTTTCGAAACAAGTATCATTCAACAATGTAACTTTTAAATTATATATATGATGGTTATGTTTACTTTCTTTACTATGTATTCAACTGTTACGATACTACATGAAGTCATCCGCCCTCGAACGATTCCGCCGTTCTGGTTTGGGGGTGTGACAGATTGGTATCAGAGCATTGTTTATAGTGAACTAAGTATATCGAACCACATAGGATATACAAACTATAAATGCATAGGGATTAAAATTCTCTGACAAAACGTTTTTACACCTGAACCGCGTTTCATTTAGCTTAAATTATTTGGGTCGTAAAATCACAAATACATGTCATTTCATAGTTAGAACTATACAAGAAGTATTAAGACAAGTTGGACACTACGACTAGGCCCCGAAATATGTAATCGGATTTGGGACGAATATAGTCGGATCAACTATATTTATCCGAGATCGGACTAATGTATGTCGAGGAATGGTCGTAGTGAGCAACAAGTCAAAACTTACCAAAATGACACTAGTATCAAACATACAAACTTAAATACTATAGGAGTATTTGGTAAATACAATAGTTTAACTTACATGTTTAGATTTACATGTTTTTTTTTTAAATTTTTTTTTGACATTTCTCATACCTCTATTCTCGTACAGACACAATGGCTGGATTCTATCCACCAGGGGATCCCTACTACCCGAATCAGGGCAATGGAGGATGGGTAGAGGAGGATCCCGAAGAAGACGAGGAACCTATAGAGTTGGAGGAAGGGGAAGACTCTGGGACAGACTCAGAGCCAGGAGTAGTCAACCCACCAGTCGCTCAACCTCCCGCATTTAGGGGAAACTTTCAGGGACCAACTCCCATTTGGGGAAGTCACATTCACCATTGGAGCCGACAACAAGGATTACGTCCTCCCTACGGTATGTGTCAGGACTTCTACGACGTCAGGGGCGGAGGTTCAGCCGACCGAGCACTCCCAGTCATGGTGGGAAAACTAGCCAACCAGTCCTACCAGTCCGGGGTTCAAGCTAACCGGATTCGTGAAGTCAACGTGGAAGTACAAGTTCACACTTCCGACATCCGTCGACTGGACAGGTTGCAGGATGACGCCCAACTCCGCGCCGACACGTTCCAAGCACAACTGATTGCAGCCCTCTCTGAGATAAGGGAACATCAAGCCGCCTTCGATAGGCGCCTTATGGAAGCAAAGCAAGCAGACACGGAGTCGAGCTCCAAGCGCAACCTACGTCGCAAGTAGAACGTGCCCAAATCCCAAAATTTTGTTATAGAATAGGAACTCGGCTAAAATCTTACTTTTCTTTAACTTCTGTATCGGAGACCCTTAGAAGGGTCGAAATTTTCCTAACTTCAAATGTAACTCAACGTATGTTTAATATATATGAAGAAATTTCCTTTGTGTGTTAATTCTTTGAGTACCACTCAGATTCATAAGTTTATCTATCACTATACAAACTTTCATTATGAATCAAGCTCTAAACCTTGGGTAGTTCAGTCAAATTCATAAATTGAAGAAAATAACAAATTTATTAACACACGGCTTCCAATCATTAAAGACTTATGGTCTTCATTCTATTTCTTTAGCAGCACGATGCCGCCCCGTAGATCTGCACGCCGTGTCAACAACGCAACACCTCCACCACCACCACCTCCGTCAACGGATAACGCCGCCTTGATAGCTGCTGTAACAGCTGCACTGACAGCCGCAATGGCACAGATGAGTAATAATGGATCCGGAGGAGGAGTAAATAGCTCTACGAATGGCCAACGTCAGGTTCGTTCAGGGGATTCCACATTCAAGGAATTCACCAATAGCAAGCCCATATCTTTTAATGGATCCGGAGGGATAACGGCTCTATCACAATGGATAGAGAAAACAGAAGCGGTTTTCGAGATCTGTGCATGTCTGGAAGTGAGCAAGGTAAAATTTGCTGCTTGTACATTCTCCGAGAGAGCTCTGACGTGGTGGAATGGCATGTCAAGTCACTAACTCTGGTAGTGGCAAATTCTATGGGCTGGGAGAATCTAAAGCAAATGTTAATACAAGAGTACTGTCCAAGGGGCGAAGTACAAAAGCTAGAGCAGGAACTTTGGGGCATTACCATGGTAGGCTCGGACATCACAACCTATACCAATAGGTCTAGTGATTTGGCAATCCTTTGCCCAAGTATGGTTGCTCTAGAGAGCAAGAATATCGAGAGATACATCTGGGGACTGTCACCCCAGATTCGAGGAAGTGTACTAGATTCCAAACCAGCCACTTTCGATAGTGCCAAACAATTGGCACAAGCTCTCGTTGACCATGGAGTCTGCCAAGGCTTCACGACTGCGGTTCCGGAGCAAACCACAGGAAACAACTGTTGGATTAGTGTCTAAGTCCATAACTATAATTGGTATGTACTTGACCCGACTCGACATGGTCCATTTGGGTTGCATAGCATCGGAACATTTGGATAGACCGTTTATGAGGAAAAGACATTTTGTGACATATTAATATATTATAAGTTCTAATATATTAATATGAAAGCATGTTATTTAATTAGTATTGATCAAGAATTAATTTGGACTTAATTTAGTGATCAACAAGAGACTAATTAAATATATGGGGATTGATTGTGTAAATCATTCATTCTTATATATGTGGGCTTATGATCCAAGATTCCTTATGTTGGGTTTAACCCATGTGGTGATCCATGGATACTCCATGGAGGTTAAAACCCATGGAGCATAAGGAATGGGTAAAGTCATGAGTTACATGGTGTAACCCTAATAGCCACACTATATAAGAACCCCTTTAGTTCAAGAAATTAGGACTAGTGATACATATGTGAGAGGGCTAGCCGATTTGAACATATATGTCTTCTTCTCTTGGTTATTCCATGTGTTGGTGATGTTGTGTGAACCATTTGAGGTGTCACACTTGGGGCACTAGGCTCTCGAGCATCATGGAGTCAAGCTGCATCAACAAGGTATGTATTTTTATCTATATTATTACCCAAGTATTAATGTTTTGGTATGCTAGTTAGGATAATACCTTGGATATTTATATTTGCATGTATAATAGAGAAAACATAGATCCAAGGTATTTAGGGTTGCATGTACACTTAGGAGTGTTAGAATGCTCATAACCCAACAGTGGTATCAGAGGCAAGGCTTGTTTTCAATTATACTTGATGCAAATTGCTGAAAAATGCTGAAAAAGTTGAATTTCGGGCATTCTGGGCACTGGACTCGCCGAGTCCACTGATGAACCCGCCGAGACCATGAAGAAGATCATCCTACTCGACGAGTAGGTTCATACACTCGACGAGTAGGAGCCCCTGACAGCATATCTTCGAGTTTTTTTTGGCTAGAAATGGACTATGAACATTACCATAAGCTGTTTTTGAACCTATAAACCTGTTTTTGATGTGATAATGTTCATTCTAATCCAATTTCACAGATAATTGTCAATAGATTCATGTTTTGTATTAGTTTAATGGTTAGTCTAATTACATGAAAAAGTTTGATTAAATTATCTTGTTCTTATGAGTTGCTTAGATTAATAGGAAAATTATTAGAAATTGTTGTTTTCAATCCATTTTAATCTAAGAGATGATTCTAAAATGTGTTTGGGTAACTTGTCCTCAAGTTACATGAAAAATCACATTAAAGTTTCTTAAAACTCATAAAAGTTGGCAAAGGTTACAAAATGAAGAGTCTTGTCTTCATTGAATGGTTTTATGACTCCATAACTTGTCCTCAAGTTATGGAGGTTCAAGAGTCACTTCATTAAGTAATAAAATGTGTAACCTTAATTAGTTCCATAAGTTACAAAAATAAAGAAAAGTTACATTCTTTTATTAGTTTAAAGTCTTCCATAACTTGTCCTCAAGTTATGGAACTTGAAGAGTTTTTTAATTAAAACTACTTTAAACACATAAGTTATGGAATTAATTAGTTTTGAATATTTTCAAAACTTGCCCTCAAGTTTTGGAATATGTAAAGTTTCCCTCAAGAATACTTTAATTCCAAGTTAAGCCCTTAGAGTTTTAAAAGTTAAAATTCAACCCTTATACTTTATAATATTATAAGTTAATAATATATATATATATATATATATATATATATATATATATATATATATATATATATATATATATATATATGTATAAGAGCAAGTCAGTGTTACCATTAGTAGGCCTCATTCATGAAGCCGGTCTATAAGGGGGGTATAAGGTTGTTGCCTATAAAATGGCAGCTTAATGGGTGTCCACTCTCACCCACCGCTTCCTTGACTGGTGGAGGGTCGTTAGCCGAACAGGTAGGACAAGGACTATAATTCTCCCTTCATTAAAAGTATTAATGATAAATACTAAGTAACTAAACACTTATTAACTCCCAATCTTAGTTACTTAGGAAAATGTGAATAAAGGTGCTAATCCATGAAATTACACTTTGCACCTTGTTTAAGTCGTTGGTGGAGCGTGTGTGGTTTACCGGCACACTAACTTGGACTTAACAAGGTAGGAAAAGGGTTTCTTAAAGTTTATCATAGGCCGGTGGAGCGTGTGTGGTTTACCGGCACATCGGTTGGGTGATAAACATTTAAGAGTACCAAGTAATTTGCATGGTTACTTCACACCTTGTTTTGTGATCCTCGGCATCCCAGTCACAAAACCTGAAGGGCACACTCGAGATTGAAACATGCCATTGAATAGTTCAATGAATCTCAAAAGAATCTAGGAGTTTCAAATCCAATTAAAACCTAATAAATTATTTCGTTTTTCATGGTGGAAATTGGTGAATCGTCATTCACCTACCTTCAAATATTCTATAGCTTGGATTACGACATCCCTCTTCCAAGGTATAAAATATTATGTTGGGTCCTAGCCTTAATATTTCATATTGGGTGTTATATTAAGGACTTTGAATCAACTATCTTGAATATCTCCCAAAAGATGTCTAGCTCAGACATCTATGATCTTCCCAAATCTCTTGGAACTTCACTTCCTCCACCTCCTCCAATTGTTCTCCCTAACCCACAAGTTCAAGGTCACTCAAGCCCTATTGGCAAGCAAGGTCTATGTGTGATCGCATCTTGGAGATGAAGTCACATATTGACAAGCCGGGAGAGTTGGGTGTCAAAGTCTTAAGAAAGTTGGATACTCAATTACTTTCTAAGTCACATAGTAAGTTCCTTATGGACTACCATGTAAAGGACTATGACATGACCCTTAATGACCTTATCTATTTGCTTTGGGGTGCTGAATCAGCAATGATTTGGAGCACTGGCAGAGCAAATCTGATTAGTAGATCAACTCCCAAGCCTTCAATGGACATTGACAATGGTAACATTGGATACCCAGTAAAAGCTTTCTCTTCCCACTGGAAAGGGATTGCCCATAGTCAACTCGATTGACCAAATGGTAAAGAGAAAGTCAAGTCTGTGATAGTTCAGTACACCATTCCCAAAGAGTCCATATGTTTCTCTTGCCAAAAGGAAGGGACATTGATTGCAAAGATGCCTATTCACCTGAAAGATCATAAGGTTGATCAAGTCAAGAAGTTTGACTCTTCTTCAGGTCACATGTTGATGATTTAAGAATCAAAGAAATGTGAAGAAACTTAAAGGGTGTATTTGCTGATTCTGATCGGGAAGATAGATTTCGATCGTATGGTTTGGTGATCAGAATTTTTGAAGCTGTTACTTAGGAGTTATGATATATTGCTTAGGAATAGATAACAACAAGTTTTTCATATGCATTTGCACTGTAAGGATAAGTTTTTTTCCGCAAAGTTTTGAAATAAAATAAAAGGTTTTAATTTTATATTTATTTTAAATATCCTTACAAGTGGCATTTGTGAAAAAACGGTTGTTTATATGATTCCATTGATAGCAATATTTGGAAAAAAATGGACTTGATTCTTTCGTTTGTGGTAGTGTCATAATTTACCAAATAAGGAAAGATTCTCATTCCCAAGGCTTCAGTTGGATAGAAACTTGGAATCATGCTAGTTGTATAGTATGATGAATGAGAACTTTCAGCTTTGGAAAATTAAGACTAATTCATTGTTCACATGTATATGTGAGTCAAGTAAAGGACTAAAGGGATCGAGTACACATTCTTGTGCACTGGTCATGTCCGCCACAAAGCTCGTTAAGACTATTCGTCATGATTTACTAAAGTTTGGTAAATATGGTTATACTTACAAGTTTAAGTATAATTCTGAAACATTGGAAAAGTCTCAATGTATGGCAGAACGAATGAGAAGAATCAAATTTGGCAGAAAGATAAAAGTTTCTCAAATCTGAAAAGATGGGAGAGTACTTTAGTATCATGTTTTGTGATCATCTTAATGATTAAAGAACCACATCACAATTGGTCTTCTAAGGAAATCTTAGTGCATTCTTATGACTAAGAAGAGGAATCTTGAATTGTTGGAATGGTTAAATCAAGAAGATGCGTCATACTTCGAGTCATACTCCAAGACTATAAGTTGAGTGACATATCTTAAAGAAAGGTTCAAAAACACTTGTCAAATGTAAGAGTAAAAGTGTCCTACTCTTGTACACTTGAAATTGGTAAGTTGTGATGTTTTGGATAAAACAAAGATCAACTAAGGCCAATTGTGTGAAGTGTTTGTCTTGATAAAGAATCCGCACTATCTCTTGAATATTTAGCAAAATAGTTTTATATGTCAAGAGGACAGTGGGAGTCTAAAAGATTCTGAAGGTATTTCAAGAACTAATCAAGAGTAAAAACTTGTATTCCATCACTAGCACACGACTAGAGGTTTATAACCTATTGTGTTGACACTTCTGTGCCCATTCCAGGAAAGTTGGCTATACATTTGAGTTCTACATGTTCTAAATTGTTTGCATAACAACATGGAAGCAATGGCAGGCCCCTGTGCTGCCAGGTGGCAAGAAAGTAAGGTTGAGTTCAGTCCATATGGATTTGGATAAGAACACTTACACCATTATATCTAAGGGTCATAAGGTTTCTCTCCGATTCATGAAAATGATGGTGAGGAAACACTTCCACCATGTAGATTTGAACCAGATGGCAAAAGGTCTAAACAATTGAGACTATGATTACGACATCCCTTTTCATAGTTCTGAAAGTGTTTAGACACACACTTGTGCTATCTAAGGAAAGGTGTATGGTTTTGATAAAGTTCTATCAAAGCAATCTAGTATCAGAAATCTGAACTTTGGTAAGAAAGTCAATAAAGTATTGTTTTTCTAGAAGTTTAGCTGATTTCTGAGTACATGTTAAAGCTAGTGGGAGCAGAAGTGTTATACTAATAATCATCATGTTAGTGGGAGCATGATAATTATGATAAAGGTTGCAAGTTAGCAATGTTAATCATAGAAAACAAAGTTTCAATTGGGAAAAGTTGTTTTGCTATAATTAAGGGAGAGGAAAATATACTTCACTTCAGTTCTAAAAGCTTAGATTGAGGTTTTAATCATATTTAGTCAAGGATATATATATAAATTTCATGTTGGAATGACTCAACATAAGGAAATTCTATATATGGGTCTATTATTTGCGTTCTAAAAATTCGATTATGATTACGGCATCCCTTTTCATAATCTGAATTATGAGAACTTGGCAAATTGAAATGGAGATATTATAGCAAAAGACTGGTTTAATCTTTATGTGAGACATCATGAATCATGTCCCATATGCTTCGGATATAGGATCGATTGCATGTGCTATAATAATCATCCTTTCTAAAATTTTCCAAGTGCCTGGGGTATTAAGAAGGGAAAAGGTCTATAATTGGATATGACTAAAAGGATTAAGCAATTGTTGAGGACAATCTAAGGTTTACCAAAGATTGGTTTCTCAGGGACAGCTGGAAGTATAGTGTTAATTGTTGGAAGGACCATATTGACATATTCTGGAAAAAGGCAACTCTTGTTCAGAAGTGATAGTCAAAAAGGGAATATGGAAATGATCCCATAGGTGGAAGTTGTTCAATAAATCTGTGTAAGATTAGGAAACTTAATGCAAGAAGGATGTTTCCAAGGAGTTGATCTCCTTTGGAATGCTCTGTAATGTTTGTTGTCAAGTCTTTGTGACTTTGTGTATAATCATTACAAGAGGATGAATGCATATAAGTTTAGAATCTAACAGATTTCAGTAAATGACATGAATTTGGAATTCTTGCATTGTAAGGAATTGGGACTGTGAAATGGGAATCATTGGAGTTATGTTCAATTGATCTATTTCACAAAGTAAAGATCATAGACAAACATAGTATGCATACTTGGTGTGTGGCATGACTAGTGTTTAGAAAACATAGTGTACATGCTTGGAGCATGGGACAACTAGTGTTTTAATTCAAGTATAAAGTTGATAATTTGAGACGGTATACAATGAATAATGTGTAATCATATGGTGATAAATAAAAGGTGTTTTATTTATATTCATAAGTTTTGAGACCATATTGGATTCGATTATTACTGTGTTTCACTTTGCATGTTTTGACTTCCAGAATAACTAGGTCATTGTTCTGAATGACTAAGTTATTCAAACCATCCACAGTCGATAATACGTTGGAAGTAGCTATTAAGGCAAGACTGTCATGAATTGGGTTTGTAGATGTCCAAGGTATGGGACATAGCCAAGAGGTGCTACAACATTCATGAGTGCTCATAAGTTCTGAGTATTGGATTCAACCCACGCTCATTTGAATCACTTCATGGATTTTATCACGAGTGATCATGAGACGATAATATCTTATATTCTTCAAACCTAGAGATATGAGTTGTTACTATGAGTTGGTTATACATTGATTGCACGAAACCGCATTGGTAACTCGATGTTATAAAACGTGCCTTTGTGTATGATTCAACAAGTAGTAGAACAAGCCATATGAGTCGAAGTTTATCCATTACTTTTACCTTCGGGATAAAAGCGATATCTATGGGCCCCTCGATGATTTGGTGATGACAAATGTAAGTGCTCGGCCGGGCTTGGACTGATTTGATTTGTTCAATTAGTCAGTCGTCATAAATCGGAAATCGGGAAACAACAAATGGACAGAGAGAATGATTTATAATCCATGTCTCAGTCCATATGATATCTAGAATGGAGGAATATATGATCCCTTATCTAATGGACAAGTCATTGACAAAGGTCAGAGTTCATCTACAAGGTCAGAGTTCGACAACGGCTTTTGAGAGCTACGATTGCCAGTTGGTTCCTGAAGTCATACGCAATAATAGTTTTAGACTTATCCAAGTGGGAGACTGTTGGATTAGTGTCTAAGTCCATAACTATAATTGGTATGTACTTGACCCGACTCGGCATGGTCCATTTGGGTTGCATGGCATCGGAACATTTGGATAGACCGTTTATGAGGAAAAGACATTTTGTGACATATTAATATATTATAAGTTCTAATATATTAATATGAAATCATGTTATTTAATTAGTATTGATCAAGAATTAATTTGGACTTAATTTAGTGATAAAAAAGAGACTAATTAAATATATGGGGATTGATTATGTAAATCATTCATTCTTATATATGTGGGCTTATGATCCAAGATTCCTTATGTTGGGTTTAACCCATGTGGTGATCCATGGATACTCCATGGAGGTTAAAACCCATGGAGCATAAGGAATGGGTAAAGTCATGAGTTACATGGTGTAACCCTAATAGCCACACTATATAAGAAGCCCTTTAGTTCAAGAAATTGGGACTGGTGATACATATGTGAAAGGGCTAGCCGATTTGAACATGTATGTCTTCTTCTCTTGGTTATTCCATGTATTGGTGATGTTGTGTGAACCATTTGAGGTGTCACACTTGGGGCACTAGGCTCTCGAGCATCATGGAGTCAAGCTACATCAACAAGGTATGTATTTCTATCTATATTATTACCCAAGTATTAATGTTTTGGTATGCTAGTTAGGATAATACCTTGGATATTCATATTTGCATGTATAATAGAGAAAACATAGATCCAAGGTATTTAGGGTTGCATGTAGACTTAGGAGTGTTAGAATGCTCATAACCCAACAACAACAACAACAACATCAGTACCAACAACAACAACAAGAAGAAGTTTTGGAACAAGAGGAAGAGTCAGTTTTCATAGGAACCTTCCAAGAAGCAACAAATAGTGGCAGTCCATGCCGTTACTAGCCCCACTGCTGCTCCTGTTACCTCTGCACCAGCGAAGCAATATGCTGGGAACCTACCGAAGTGCAGCAAATGCAATTTCCATCACAACGGAAATTGTCGGGAGATGCACTGCAACAACTACAACAAGAAAGGGCACACTGCCCGTTTCTGTAAGGCACCGGCACGACCAATCACCCAAGTCCCTGGAGCCGGTGTGGGCCAGGCGTGTTATGGGTGCGGTGAGGCTGGACACTACAAGAGGGACTTCCCTAAGGCAAGGAATGCTGGCGGCATAGGAAGGGTGCTGGCAATAGGGCAGAACGAAGCAATAGTTGATCCCACGGTGGTTACGGGTACGTTTCTCCTCAATAACGCTTATGCATGCATACTCTTTGATTGTGGTGCGGAGAGGAGTTTCGTGAGTCATAAATTGAAACACATACTAAAACAGAACCCTCAATCACTCAATAAGATATTTACAGTAGAAATGGCAAACGGTAGAACAGAAAGCACAAACGATATGTACATAGGCTGCACACTAACTCTAAACGAACATTCATTTCAAATCGATCTAATGTCGATCACTATAAAGAGCTTTGATGTCATCATCGGTATGGATTGGTTAAGCCTACACCATACCGATATACTTTGTCACGAAAGGGCCGTTCGCCTAAATATGCCAAACGGCGAAACTCTTGTCATTTATGGTGACAAATTCGGTACCAATTTAAAAAATCATCTCTTGCGTCAAAGCCCAGAAATACCTGCGTAAGGAGTACCATGCGTTCTTAGCCCACGTAGTAGATAAGGAAAAAGAAGCGACAGACCTCAAAGACATTCCAGAAGTCTGCGATTTTCCTGATGTCTTCCCTGAAGATCTTCCAGGAGTCCCACCGGAACGACAAGTCGAGTTCAGGATCGATTTAATTCCCGGAGCTACCCCAGTAGCTAAGTCGCCGTATCGTCTAGCGCCAGCTGAGATGCAAGAATTATCCAGCCAATTAAACGAACTACTCAACAAAGGATTCATCAGACCGAGCTTCTCACCTTGGGGAGCACCAGTCTTGTTCGTAAAGAAGAAGGATGGATCTTTCCGCATGTGTATCGATTACCGGGAACTCAACAAGCTCACTATCAAGAACCGATATCCCGTACCACGCATTGACGACCTGTTCGACCAACTCCAAGGAGCGAGTTATTTCTCAAAGATCGATTTGAGATCCGGGTATCATCAGATGCGAGTCTTGGAAGGAGATGTTCCCAAAACAGCCTTTCGAACTCGTTATGGTCACTACGAGTTTGTAGTGATGCCCTTTGGATTAACAAATGCACCGGCGGTGTTCATGGACTTAATGAACCGAGTGTGTCGTTCATTCCTGCATAAATTTGTGATCGTGTTCATAGACGATATACTCATTTATTCAAAGAGTAAAGAAGAACATGGTCAACACCTCCGACAAATCTTAGAAACTCTAAGGAAAGAGTAGCTATACGCAAAATTCTCAAAGTGCGAATTTTGGATTCGGAAAGTAGTTTTCCTAGGTCACATGGCTAGCAAAGACGGGATATACGTGGACCCTTCCAAAATCAAGGCAATAGAGAACTGGTCAGCACCAAGAACCCCAACGGAAATCCGACAATTCTTGGGCCTGGCTGGCTATTACCGAAGATTTATACAAAATTTCTCGAAGATTGCTAAACCACTTACCACCTTGACCCACAAGGGCGTAACTTTCAATTGGGAAGAAAGACAAGACGCTGCATTCCAAACACTGAAGCAAGCACTATGCAGCGCACCTATATTGTCCTTGCCAGAAGGAACAGAAGACTTCGTGGTCTACTGTGATGCATCTAATCAAGGTCTTGGATGTGTTCTAATGCAACGAGGAAAGGTCATCACCTACGCTTCGAGACAACTCAAGACGCACGAGGTCAACTACACTACACACGACCTCGAACTGGGGGCAGTCATTTTCGCCCTAAAAATTTGGAGACATTATCTCTACGGTACAAAATGCACAATCTTCACCAATCATAAGAGCCTTTAGCACATTCTCAACCAAAAAGAACTCAACATGAGACAGAGACGATGGATTGAACTACTAAGCGATTATGAATGCGAGATTCGTTATCATCCGAGAAAAGCGAATGTGGTAGCTGATGCTCTTAGTCGAAAGGAATACTCGGGCCGCCGAGTGAAATCCTTAACCATGACGATCCATTCACACCTGTCCACACAAATCAAGGAAGCTCAGAGGGAAACCTTGAAAACAGAGAATGTGACGGGTGAAGCCTTAATGGGAATGGATAAGAATCTTGAAGTCAAGGGCGACGGAGTTCGTTACTTCATGGATCGGATCTGGACACCGAAGTTTGGTGGATTCAGAGACGTGGTCATGAATGAGGCTCATAAGACTCGATACTCCGTGCATCCAGGTTCGGACAAGATGTATCTGGACCTCAAGAAACTGTATTGGTGGCCGAACATGAAAGCAGAGATCGCTACCTATGTGGGCAAGTGTCTGACTTGCGCCAAAGTCAAGGCAGAGTACGAAAAGCCATCAGGATTACTACAACAACCCGAAATACCCGAGTGGAAGTGGGAGCGGATAACCATGGATTTCATAACCAAATTACCCAAGACAGCAGGTGGGCTAGACACCATCTGGGTAATCGTCGATAGATTAACAAAATCCGCACACTTCCTACCCATAAAGGAAACCGACAAGATGGAGAAGCTAACTCGAACATACATCCGAGAGATTGTACGACTACATGGTGTACCAATATCCATTATCTCCGACAGAGATAGTAGGTTCACCTCGTGATTCTGGCAGTCGCTACAAAAATCTCTTGGAACGAGACTAGACATGAGTACCGCTTACCATCTACAAACCGACGGTCAAAGTGAGAGGACCATACAGACCTTGGAAGATATGCTAAGAGCTTGTGTAATTGATTTTGGTAAAGCATGGGATACCCATTTACCACTAGTCGAATTCTCATATAACAATAGCTATCACTCCAGCATTAAAGTTGCTCCATTCGAAGCCCTCTATGGCCGGAAGTGCAGATCACCACTGTGCTGGGCTGAAGTGGGTGACACGCAACTAGCCAAGGGACAAGTACCCGCCAACGCTCTTACAGGCCCGAAAATTATAAGAGAAACAACTGAGAAGATTGTACAAATTCGGGAATGACTAAAGGCCTCAAGAGACAGACAAAAGAGTTATGCGGACAAAAGACGGAAGCCCTTAGAATTTCAGGTTGGGGACCGAGTGCTATTGAAGGTCTCACCCTGGAAAGGGTTAATACGTTTCGGAAAATGTGGGAAATTAAACCCAAGGTATATCGGACCATTCGAGATCCTTGCAAGGATTGGTCCGGTAGCATACAAACTACGACTACCGCAGGAACTCAATAACGTACATCCTACCTTTCACGTGTCAAACTTGAAGAAATGTTTGTCCGATGAGACCCTCGTCGTCCCTCTAGACGAAATAGAAATCAACGAGAGTCTCCACTTTATAGAGGAACCAATTGAGGTCATGGATAGGGAAATTAAGAGAACAAAGCAAAGTCGCATACCCATTGTGAAGGTCCGCTGGAATGCAAAGCGGGGACCTGAATATACTTGGGAACGCGAAGATCAGATGAAACAAAAATACCCGCATCTTTTTCCCTAATCCACAAATATTTACTTTACATGTAATTTCGGGACGAAATTCCCTCTAACGGGGGATGATGTGACAACCCTATAATTTGAATCAATGTAATGACCTAAAAAGTCAAGAATTGTAACCTCTTTTGATATAATGAAATTATTTCCAAAAATAAAATGTTCAAAAGTCATCTACTGGATTGTATAAATGATAGATATCGTATCCAGGGTTTCATAAATATAAAGAACACTAGAATCCGGGTTATAACGAGGAAGTTATGACCAACCTAAGATTCACAGCAAAAACCGTCAATACGGTTAATCGTAAAACGAGAAATTTCAATAAAATACTTATTAGCCTTAGGTATCAAAATAAAAGTCGTAGATATCATTAAACCGGGAACATACATAAAAAGAACGCCCAAATCTGACTTCGTATGAGGAAGTTATGATTTTTCGAAGTTTCGGGATAGCGGTAGACAGCTAAAAACTCGAAATAGAGATCAAGCAATTTCTAGCCGAAACAACCTAAATGAGAATCTAAGATCTCAACAATAGTAGTGCAACGGTAAAAAGTCTGACAGAAACGGACATCGGATGAAGAAGTTATGGATTTTAAATGGACTTTTCGTGTCCCGGCCTATTAAAATTATATCATAAAAAATAAAGTCAAAATTAGCCGATGAATTCTAAATGAAAGTTGTAGAGTATATTTTCACCTACGCGTGCATATAGAGAACGTCAAAATCGGAGCTCGTATGCGAAAGTTACGGATTTTGCAAGTTCGAGGTGCACAAACCGAGACGAATTACGCCGAGCGTACCCTCGTACGCCCAGCGTACTCGGGTGCTAGGCTTCGGATCGTCCACGTCACCCCTCTACGCCTCTACGCCCCTGTCCCATCCGAAGTCTGGCAGACGAGGATGCGGTCATGCATGACGTCCGGTACGCCCCGCGCACCGATGGTTTCCAGCCCCTATAAAAGGGATGCGAGGGTTCCGGGTATTAGTGCTCTTTTTCTCTCCTTCTCTTGCGTTTTTACCCCGTTTTGCGTGCAAGGAATATCCCGAAGCCCCGGTCTTCACATCCAAGTTCCGAAGGAAGGTTTTACACTCCCGAGATTCCCGAGAAATCCGCTTTCTCCTGTCAAAGTTCTGCTCGGTTTCCGTCTCACTTTCTTCGATCTATCAAGTGAGTTCATACCCCTATAACTACGTTTTCAAATGCTTTGTAAATGCTTTTATACACTTTTAAGGGGGGAAATACAAGTAAACACACGATTATCCTCGTGTGAATAACATAAATCTTTTTCTACACTTTTTGTTATAATCAATCATATGTGATTTATAACTATCATACGAAAACGTTCTCATACAACATATCACGATAGTACTTTGTCCTTTTGGAATAAAACATGTTGTTATATAAATATCAAACACTTTATTTATATTTTGAGTATGAATTTTCAATAATATTATTACAAATGTTATACTTGCATACAGAGTCGATATTTCACTAGGGTTTATCATACAAGCGAATCACACATTTGGAAAAACTATAATAGGTATAGTTTGCTAGATATTTATGAAATTTTACATACTACAAGTACTATATCAAGGAAATACTTTCATATACAAGAACAAATGGACCTTTCATACGTAAATCTATTTAATACTAAGTTTTGTAAGACATTCAACTTCACGTACTTTCAAGTATGTAGTTAAAGTCCTGTATTATATACCATAATCTCTTGTAGGGAGAGCGTGATACTTGTGTATAGATCTATACGGGATTGACAATCCTGCACCTAAACTGTTAGCTACAGTTAGACCGGCAGGTCTGGGGTGACAAACGTCATAACATTCCAACGCCTGAAGAACGTTGTTACAGGCAGTCTGGGTCAATAGCATGGTTATAAAACTCACATGGAGTATTAAAAACACGTTGATTTACGGGGTTGTCAAATGCCTTAGCGATTTTATACACACATAAATCTATTATTCTAGGCATGAAAAACACTATTGCATTACAGTTTTTGGAACTTTTAAACTACCACACACTTATGGAAAAATATTGGATTTCTAGAAACAAACATGCAAAACAGTCGAGTCTTAGTAGAAGACTACTTTTATACTAGTAGGAAATATGGGATTTTCTAGGAGTTTTCAAACATCTACAAACAATTCCATTCAAATTTATACAAACATTGACATTAAATACTTATGAACTCACCAGTTTAAATGCTGATCTTCTCTTTCAAATCTACTTGTATTTCTCAGGGATTCAATAATACAGGTAAAATTCAGCTTTTGGAGAAGTGACGCTAAGGCGTCAGTTGAAAACTCATTTTGTCATCATATTGTAATTTGTTTCGAAACAAGTATCATTCAACAATGTAACTTTTAAATTATATATATGATGGTTGTGTTTACTTTCTTTACTATGTATTCAACTGTTACGATACTACATGAAGTCATCCGCCCTCGAACGATTCTGCCGTTCTGGTTTGGGGGTGTGACATTCCCTCGCTGCTCTATCATTTTCATCTAATTCACAGTCACGTTGCTTCCTTTTCAGGGCATCAACAATAGTTTCTTCTTCTTCATCACTATCCTCGACATGACCTTTACCTTTGTCCTGCACACCAGAACCCGAAGCTACATTACCTTTCGGTCCGGTGTTGAGTTTCAGTTGTTGAGGTTCGCTTGTTGGAGGTGGTTGCGATTTGCTTTGATTTCCTTCTCCCCTTGTTTCGGAGGGACAACTGTCTCTGAAACACCCTCTATTCTGCTTAAAATTTCAAGAGCAGGACCAAGCTTTTCAATAAGATGCCGCCTGACCGAGAGACTGAGAACCGAATCATGGGCTTCCAAGACGTTAGAGAGAAGAGCATGAACATCACTCAAACAACTCTTTACATCAGCCTGCTCAGACCGAAGGTACTCAAGTTCCTTGTTCGCCTGATTGAGTTGCAAGGACTTGGTTTTAACTTGAGTAGTCTTGAGTGCCAGTTCATCCATGATTTTGCTTTCGAGTTCCAGTTCCTCCTACAGCTTGGCAAGACGAGTATTAACGAAAGACTGCAAGTCAACATTATCAGCTTGAATGCTTTGGCTCATGGACGCGAAGTGTTGCTTTTCATCTTGAAGAGAAGAGGCATGCGATTCAACGGTGGCGTTGACAGTTGCAACATTTTTCTGAGCAACAGCCTGTAAGGAATCAAGGAAAAGATTAGCATCAAAAATTAGCTTTTCAACTTTTTCGGTCGCTTCCTTGCAAACTTTGGTAGATGAATCAATTGCTGATGTTGCTTTGGAGATGGAGGCTTCGTGCTCTTTGATGAAGGAAGCCATCATGGCTTTTACAGCAGCCTTAGAGAATGAATCCTGGGAAGATGAAGTTGAAGCCATAAGCTTATCAAGCTTTTTATTCAGTTCCTTAATGTGCCTCTTTGTGACAGGGGCATCATCATCGTCATCACTCTATACTCTGTAGGGACTATAGTAGAAGGAGTCATAATCGATGCCATCTCCACCAAGAACAGTGTTGGTTTCGGTTGATTGAGTAGAGGAAAGAAGTTTAGAGATAACTGGGGTTTCGGTAGTTTTGGTAGTGGTGGTGGTAGCTTCAGAGAAAATGGGAGTTGGAATGGGAATGGTTGATGTGGGTTGGGATGTGATAACAAGTGATATTGGAGGAATGGATATTGGGATTGAGATAGGTGGATGAGAAGATGGGTTGGAGCGAACTGGTACCTCATGTGTAGGCGAAGGAGGAGGAGTGCCTCCTCGGACCGAACTCTCATCCTCTGAGTCTTCGCTTTTGCTTTCGCTTTCTCTTTCGTTGTCTCTTGGAGGATGGATGGGTAGATGACCAGTAGGAACGTAGTCTGAGTCACATGTTGAAGGACTTCTGGGTTTCTTAGCCATCTTCTTGAACTTTTTCTTCTTCGGCTGGGATGGAGCTGCTTTCTCTAGCTTTAGCTTCTTTGGAGTTGTAGCTTTTGTAGAAGGACCCTCCTTGTCACCTTTCTTAGGGTCAGCCTTTTTACCCCTATTGGATGGTCTATCAGCATCTTCTATCGAACGTATCATTTCAGGAGTTAAATCCCTCGGCCCAGAAGAGGGTAATTGCTGGTACTCTTGAATAATCTGACTCTCGTCTGAAACACACTGATACACCGAGACAGGAATGGGTCCGTTGAAAGAAAACTTGGTTGGATCAGTGACGATTATCTTTGTGGTGTGAAAAGTGGCGATTGAAGAGAGAAAAGAATCTGCCATAATAGGAATGTGGAATTTGTCTATTGCCCAGTAGGTGACAACAGTCCAAAATCTCCCACAAGAGATTTCAGAATAGCATGAGGCAGAGTTGAGACTTTGCACCAGTTGAGTCCAAAGAATGGACCCATAGTCCAGGTTAATACCATTATAGAGACCATAGAGGATGGTCATGAAGGATTTGCTTGCCCCATCAGAACCTACAACTCACTCTGATAAACCTTTGAAGAGGAGAGTGAATAAACCGTTCCATTTGGGTGGGAGACATGATTTCTTGAACTCTGTAATTGTGGAGAGAACTTCAGTGTATACCATGTTGTAGAACATCGAAAACAGTTGGGTTGTAGTGATTGAATCAGGGTTGATCAAGGAATCGCTGAGAGGAAGCCCTAGAAGAGAGCAGAAGCGATTCTTGGAAATCGACGTTTTCTGATCGAAGAGCTCGAAGAAAACCCTTTCTTTGCCTTTTTCGTAGGACGCCGTTGAGTACACTTTGGAGAGATGAGACATGGAAACTGCATCGACCTTTGTTAGGGCAATCGCAAGTGGAGAATATTTGAGGCATTCTACCACTTTGAGCATGTAAGAATCATACTGGACTGGTGAGAGATCGATGATGAGATTCTGGTTCGCCTTGATAGTGAGAAGAGATGATCTTGCAGATGTATCCTCGACAAAAGATGAATCGGCCATTGTTGAAGCTTGATGAAAGTGATGATGAACAGCAAAAGCAAATTGCCAGAAACGTCTTTTGAGGAGAATGGAGGTAGTAAAGATGCAAAAGTGAGGTGAGAGACACTTTTATACCATTTCCTAGGAGAGAGAAAAATCCGATGCAATCATATCACATCTTTTAAATCGACGCCTGAAAAAGCGTGATGTGACAACTGTAGCTCTGTAAAAGGTGTCAGATGACGCAATGGGTTGGTAGCCGTTTCAAATTCACGCGCCTTTCCATCCTTATCTCCTTTTCAAATTCTGAACCGTTTCAAATTCATGCTGACTCACCCTTTTCCTTTTAAATGAATCGACTCCACCATAATGAACCGAAGCTATATGTCTGAGAATAGCTTATTAGCAACCGAACAAGAGTTTGGAAAAATCATAAAGATTTTCGTGCAAGATAGTGTGAAAGATAAAGAAATAAAGCAAATTATATGTGGGATATAAGTGATGTCAAATAAGACATGAAACAGTGGATCCCGAGCATGAATCTCTTCCTTCAAAGTCAAGAGAGACTTCAAAGTGCTTGTGTGGTTCCCCGTTAAAATACGATCAAATACTTGTTAAGAAGCATTGAAAGGCATCCTTTTATTATAAGGCTATTAATGGTGGCTGAGCTTCAATCCATGCTTTGGTTCTTGACATAAGACCGAAAGTGGACGAAGTACTTGTGAGACCGATGTAGCCTATTAAACAAGTAGGTTTGTTCATTTTCAGTGACTTGGTGATTGTTATAGAAATCTCAAAAACAAAAAATAAACTGGATCTTATGGGAAGAAACGCCTTGGTGTTTAGACAATTTCATATAGATCACACAAATAAAATAAAAGGAGACTTCTTGGTACCTACCACAAAAGTGGTTTCGTTTAAAACGCGAGTAAAAACTAGAACAATCAATTGTTCACCATCAATTCGTTATTGGTGTTGGATTGTGGGTTTCACTTAGTACGTGGTGAAACGAAACTAAGATCATCAACACAGATGTTGTATAACCATAAACCTCAGTTGTAAAGGCTAAGAGTCTCAAGGCTTAAGATCATGAAACGAAAATTGATGGAGAAAAGTGTTGAGATGGTTAGAGAATCGAAGGTACCTCTGCTGTAATAGAGTGACCAAGCAGAAAACTCTTCACTCAATGTGAGAAGAGTAAGGTTGCTCACGACTAGAGTAAATTTGGCAGCCTAATTGGGAAGACATGATTTGTGTGTATCAATTCATTAAGGCTTTACTCAGAGTCTTTGGAGGCTTTGGTCAACATGCAGCAGCATGCTGCTAGGGACACTTAGCTAATATAGAGATCGAGAGTTATACCTGTCCCAGCTCCATCACAAGAAGTAGCCCATAAACCTGTATTAGAACAAGACTTTGACAAACAAAGTTTTTTTTGAACTTTTTGATATCTTGAAAGGCACTAAAACATAAAAGAAAATATTTTATATTGATTTTTCTGAAAAAGAAAGAAAAACAGAAAAGAAAATATATATATATTTTTTGGATTTTATGAAGTTTTCTGAAAAGAATTAAAAACAGAAAGAAAAATATGTTTGAATTTTGTTAGAAGTAAAAGAAGAACATAAAATAAATTACTGAAAAAGGTATTGTACAAACGATACAACCGAAACTTCACCATAAGATATGAGGCGAAATGGACCGAGCGTTCGGTTCATTTCGGTTCCCGAAAAATCCGGACCCGAAATAGACCGAGCGTTCTCTCTATTTCGTTTTCCAACTTTTAATGAGGCGAAAGCGATTTTGGTAGTGACTCAGCTTCCATCATTCCTAAGCCTTGTAAATTTTGTTAAAGCTTGCTTCATGTAAGGCTTTCGTAAAGATGTCAGCTAGTTGATCATTGGTTCGAACAAAATGGATTTCGACATTACCATCTTCCACGTGATCCTTGATGAAATGATACCTTAGTGCTATATGTTTCGTTTTTGAGTGTTACACTGGATTGTGACATATCCTTATTGCGCTTTCAGAGTCACAGTATAAAGGGATTTTCTTCATGTTCAGGCCATAGTCTCTTAGTTGACTTTATATCCATATGACCTGTGAGGTACAAGACGCTGCGGCTATGTATTCAGCTTCGACTGTAGAAAGAGACACACATTTTTGCTTCTTCGATTGCCAACTAACGAGTTTGCCATCAAGAAACTGAAACCCGCTAGTTGTGCTCTTTCGGTCCAGTCCACATCCACCTAGATCAGCATCAGAGAATGCTTGTACGAAGAATCCTGATTTCGCCGGGTACCATAAACCGAGAGAGGAGGTTCGCTTCAGATATCGAAAAATATTCTTCAGATATCGAAACCTGGCACAATAACAGACAGAAAACATTATGTCTGGTCGACTAGCTGTTAGATACATTAAAGACCCTATCATTTGGCGATAGAGGGTCATGTCAGCAGCCGGTTTTTCCAGAGAAGGTGTTAACTTTGTGCCAAATGCGATAGGAACCTTCACTTTTGACTCTCCCATCATTCCAAACTTGGCTAATAAGGTCTTGGTGTAAGCCTCTTGATTAATAAAAATGCCTTCGGGTCCCTATCTAATATTCAAGCCAAGGAAAAAGTTAATTGGACCCATTGAACTCATCTCAAACTTAGTCTCCATCAACTTCCTAAATTCAGCTGTTAAGCCAGGATTCGTGGAACCGAAGATGATATCAACGACATAAATTTGGACGATCATAAGGTGGTTACCTTCTTTCTTGCGAAAGAAGGTTGGGTCAACCGAACCTTGTTTAAACTTAGACATTTTTAGAAATCGAGTAAGTGTTTCATACCATGCTCTAGGAGCTTGCTTCAGACCATAAACCGCCTTGTCCAGAATATAGCAGTGATCTGGATACTTTTCGTTGACGAAACCAGGTTGTTGCTCTACGTACACCGTCTCTTCTAATTCTCCATTTAAGAATGCACACTTGACATCCATTTGGTATACTTCAAAGTTCTTATGCGCAGCATTGGCCAGAAAGATTCGTATCGATTCTAATCTTGCTACTAGAGCGAAGGTCTATTCGTAGTCTATTCCTTCTTCCTGACAATATCCCTTTACAACCAACCTTGCTTTGTTACGAATCACATTCCCTTCTTTGTCCATCTTGTTTCTGAAAACCCACTTCAATCCAACCACAGATGCATCCTTTGGTGTAGGAATCAGTCTCCATACTTTGTTTCACTCAAATTCATTGAGTTCGTCTTGCATTGCCTGTACCCAATCAGAGTGATCGAGTGCAATGTTAATAGTTTTGGTTTAATTTTGGAGACAAACGAATTAAACATGCAAAATTCCACTTGAGAGAATAATGCAGTTTGCTTCGCTTTCAGTTGAGAACGTGTGAGAACTCTTTCTGAAGATTCACCAATGATTTGGGTTTTTGGATGATCTTTTGTCCATTTGGTGAGGGAGGGTAATTCGGATCATAGGAGGGATCCAGTTCAACATTTACTTCTTCTTCGAATTCTGACTGTGTATCATCATCATCATCATTTGTATTTACATTCTCCCCCTCGAATGATGAAACAGTTTCGGCTTTTGGCTCAGAATTCTCCCCCTCGACTGGACGTTCATTGGGTATGGTGGTTGATGGGTTCTCCCCCTAGATAGTAGAATGGGAAGATTCACTTAGCTTTTGAGATTTGGCAGATTCTTGAGATTCACTTGAACTTGAAGGTTCGCTTTCCATGATTTTAGCAGCTTCGTCAATTACCTTCTTCAGATTATCTACTTTGTTGTCAGCCGCTTTCTCTTCAGAGAGAATAGCAGTCTCCGATTCATCAAAGAGCTTCACATACTCTTCAAATAAGTTGAAGATGGGAACCGAGACTTGACCTATTTGAGGAAAGATTTCATCAATTGGTTCTTTGCTTGATGTGAGTTTCTTCACGTAGATATATCAAACGACACGTAATAAGTTTCTTCGATTTTCTTTGAGCGTTTATTCAGAACTCTATACGCTTTTGAAGTAAGCGAATACCCAAGAAAGATTCCTTCGTCTGCCTTCACATCAAACTTGTTTCGGTTCTCTTTAGAATTGAAGATGAAGCATCTTGAACCGAACACATGAAAAAACTTGAAGTTAGGCTTGCGGTTGTTTAGAATTTCATAAGGAGTTATTGAGAATCGCTTGTTGAGAAAAGACCGGTTCTGGGTGTAGCAAGCAGCGACAATAGCATCAGCCCAGAAATACAAGGGCAACGAAGCGAAGCTGAGCATGGTTCGGGATGCTTCACACAACGAGCGGTTTCGCCTTTCAACGACCCCATTTTGTTGTGGAGTATAAGGAGTAGAGAAATTATGAGACACTCTCTTTTCAGCAAGAAACTCTTCAAGCACTTGGTTTTTGAATTCCAACCCATTGTCATTGTGAATGTTTCTAACCACCCTTCGCAGTTGAAGCTCTACTTGCTTTATAAAGACTTTGAGCTTAGGCGTTGCTTCTGATTTCTGTTTAAGAAAGAAAACCCAGGTGAAACGAGAAAAATCATCAACTATGACAAGAATATACTTGTTACCACCGATGCTTTCAACAGCCGAAGGTCCACACAGATCAATATGTAGGAGCTCAAGTGGTTCGATGATCTTTGTGTTAACACGAGTTGGATGACTCTTCCTGCTTTGCTTTCCCATTTCACATGTAGCACACAAATGTTCCCTGTCAAACTTGAGAAGTGGAAGTCCTCGCACATGATCACCAAGAACTAGCTTGTTGATGTCTTTGAAGTTGAGGTGTGAGAGCCTTCGGTTCCATAGCCAACTTTCGTTGGAATGTGCTTTCGTTAGTAGGCATACAAATGGCTTCCCTCGTATTGGATTAAGGTTCAGTGGATACATTTCGCCTTTTCTTTGTGATTTCAGCAGAACATTCTTGGTCTTCTTTTCTATTATTTCTGACCCTTCATCATTGAACGAAACATTCAGTCCTGTTCCCACCACCAGTTGTGAAACACTGATGAGATTGTGTTGTAAGCCTTCTACATATGCCACCTTTCTGATCGAGAAATTGCCATTTGTGATCATTCCATAGCCTTTTATTGTGCCAAAAGAATTGTTTCCATACTTGACACATCCACCATCCTTCAGAGCCTGAAACTCCCGTAGCTCTTCCCTTCGCCATGTCATGTGTCGTGAGCAGCCACTGTCAATATACCATTCGTCATCGAACTGCTCGTCACGTATAACCTGCAAAAATCAAGCAGATTTAGGAACCCAAAGTTTCTTGGGTCCTTGTGAGCCTTTTACAGAACAGGAAAAAGTAGGAGAAGAATCAACCAAATAAGTTTGTTTTATTAAGGTGGTTTCATCTTTTCTTTTAATTGTAAAAACTTTCATTTTGTTAGCTTTTGTTTCTTTAGCTTCAGACTTTAGAATTTTTTTTTTATTGTTCACAAACTTTTGGTTCTATTTCCTAGAGTTAGTAGTCGTTTTCTTTGACTTCTTTTCATCTTCCGAGACTAGCTTCCCTTTTCCCTTTACATCCACTTTTGGATTTTGCTTTGAGTGAGAGGGATGAGTTTTAGGAGCGAAACCTTGCTTTCGGTTCTTTTCGTTTGAAGATGGAGAACCGAAACTCCCCCTTCGGTTCTTTTCATTGTTAGGTTGAGAACCGAAACCACTCCTTCGGTTTCGTTTGCTTCCATTTTGGGAGCCGAAACTACTCTTTTGGTTCGCTTGACTGCATGAATGGCATTGAGTAGAAGGAGTAGAGTTACGCTTTGATTTTGATTCTCTGTAAGGTGTGAAGACTTGTCTGAGTGAACGTAATTAGGGTTTTGGGACTTCCAAAACTGCTTCCTTTTAGAGAGATTCTTCTTACATCTCCTATTACGTTGATGTTTCTGCTCTAACAACTGCTTTGGAGTTTTATGGATGTTAACCTTGGGTTTCGATCTTTCATCATGAGTTTCGCTCTTTAGCGAGGAGGTTTCGCTTGTCGCCTTGACTGGTTCTCTTGGAATCTTTTTGGTACCACTTGTGCTTGGCACATCAAAACGTGTAGGCTTGTTGAGTGGTTCTGCCACATATCTGCCTTTGACCCTCCATGATGTTTTCTCAGACAGACCAACCGTCACATCAGCATTGTCGATTGGAGCTGACCAGAAATGCTCCTCACAGCCTTCAACATTGTCCTCGTTCACTATTGCTGTCAATTCGGCTGTTTGCTGTTGTGTGACTCCTGTAACTGCATAAACCTGATTTGGTGCGGTTTGTACCTTTTGATATACCACAACCTTTTCTTTCAGAATTTTGGACTTATTTTGGGACAAACGAGCGAACTCAACGGAATTTTCAGAAATGAGATTTTTGATAGGTTTGGGTTCGCTCTTGACAAATCCAGAACAGTCCACCTCATCCTCTATGGATATTTCACTCATATCATCATCCTCATCAAATTCAGAAGTATTTTCAACATCAATTTTGTTTTCTGAACTTAACTTGGCAGTCAATGAGTCAAACTTCTGCATGGTTTCAATTTTAATTTTTAATTTGTCATTTTCGTCCAAAAGGTTCTTAAGTATGTCCTTATGGTCTTTGGACTTGATGAAGGACTCTATTTTGTCAAGACCAATTTTGTATGCTCGAGAAATTTCATCAAAAGATACAACAACTTCACAGTTATATACATCAGTGTCAATTTCATCCTCCTTTAATTCAAGGAAGGGTAGAATGATACTATGGATTTTCTTGCCTATTTCACAATCCAGATACAATTGGGTAATATTGGAATATGAACGTTTAGCAATTAAACAAAAAACATTTCTCTGTTTTAAAAGCTTTACATTATCCCTTTGCAAATAAATTGTCTCATCCTTAATCCTAACTAACTCGTTCTCTTTTTGCTCTATCCACATCCGTCTCTCCTCACTCTTCGAAGACACCCTGCTGAGTTGATCAGTTAGGTTAGAGTTTGTTAGGCGATTTTGTGTTAAACTACCACTTAAACTAGAAAATTTAAATTTTAATTCGTTCAGATCTTTTTCATAGTTTGTGACAGGGATTTTTAATGATTCGAGAATTGATTGTACCTTCTTGATCAACTGGTCGCATTCGTTGATCTGCTCGCCAACTGGTTTGGTAGCGAAGCACCTGTCTTCTCGCTCCCTTGCATTATCACAACCCCCATCAGTAGTGTAGCCTCTCATCTGTGACACTCCGACAGTCACCATCAAGCACTTCCCTGCACCTTCAGTTTCAACTTCTTTCGCCACGAAAGCCCTGCCATGTGTGGGCTTACGAACCTCTTCGTCCTCAGAGTCTGTAGACCAGACTTCCACACCGCCAAACTCATCATCCATGAGATTTTCCTGCACAATTAAAGTATTCATAGTGTTGTTAGCAGCAACTTTCTTCTTCTTCATTTCTTCTAGCTTTCGCAGGTAGTAGGCTTCATCGTCTTCATTCTCGTTCTTTTCTGACATCTTTCTCAAGATACAATCTTTGGAAAAGTGATTTTTGCTTTTGAAGAAGTGACAATCAAATCCAGAGTCACCAACAAGCTTACTATTCTTCTTCGGTTCTTCATGCTGAGGAGAGTTCTTCGGTTCCTCCTTTGCTTTATCTGAACTGTAGCTTCCTTGCCAGTTTCGATTCTTGGAGTTAGGAAACTTTCTACGCATGAACTTCTTTGGATTAGAGACCATCAAAGCATATTCTTCATTGGTTAGATCAAATTCTGATAAATCTAAATCTTCTTCTTCTTCAGCCACGTTCTTTCCTTTTGATATGAGAACTAATGATCCCATGCTTGAAACCACATTCGTTTCTTTGGTCACTGCACTTTCGTGTGATTTTAGAATCCCAACTAGCTTCGCCAAGGAGTAAGCTTTGAATTGTTCATGAGCTTTTACTGTAGACACCACCGCCATCCATTCGGTTCTTAGGCCATTCATGAATGTGCCCTTTTGTTCAATTACCTTCCTTTGTATGCTATGCTTTATCATTTTGCTGAGAAGATGATTGAAAAGATCAAAAGCTTGAATGAGCTTCTCTTCTGGTTTTTGCTTGAAGTCTACAAACTCTGAAAGCAGTAAAGTTTGGATAGAATGCTCAAGATCCTCATCGGTGGAATATAACTCCTTCAATCTGTCCCATATCTCTTTTGCCGTCGTGCATGAACTGACCAACCGGAATGTGTCAGATTTTAGGGCGAATCTGATCATTTTTAGTGCTTTAATGTTGCCCACAAGCTTTTCCTTTTCATCTTGAGGAACATCCTTTACATCAACCATGAGTTGATTGTACTCCTTTTGCGTCTTGATTATTCTGTTTGTGCCAGAGTGAACAAATGGACTATAGTGATCGCTTCCCAGAATAAGTATCCATTATCTTCTGAACCAATCACATAGTCTTCAAAGTGATGCGTCCAAACTTCATAATCTTGAGTATATAGGATAGGAATCCTGGTGGTTGATCCGATACTTTTGGAGATGTTGATTGGGTTCGTTTGTGAATCTTCAAGAGACATGATGATTTTGTTTTGAAACCTGCTCAAGATTAGACTAGTAAACAAAGTTAGGGTAAGATCGAAGTCTAAGAACTACGTCAATAACAGGATGACGGTTCTAGCAGAAAACGATAATAGCGGAAAACCCTAAAACCTTCTTCAACAGAAGATATGCGTATGGATTACACAATCTCCTGCTCTGATACCAATTGATGAGTTGAAAAGTCTTTAGATCGATTAGATCTTTTACAGGCAAATCAATAAGTCTAACAAAATCTTGAACACATAATGAATCAAACGTAGTCGAATGATTAAAATATAGTCACACCTCAGAAGAGCTCGATTAAGAACTTCTACTGTAGAGGTGTGCTAGGGTTTACAGTACAATCAATACGATAATAATGAAAGCGTTAATGAAAAGGATGCATGCATGCACCTTATATACTAAACCCTAGAAAGATTAACACGGTTGGACAGGCCCAAACCCGTGACAAAACTAGACTATACAACATAGCCCAATGACGCAACACTTAAGGTCTCAACAGTCACTATAGTCAGTAGATTTAATAGTTATTTATTCTGGATGTATTTTTTAGAGGCTCTATAAATAGAGTGCTCTTGTTCTGTATCAAACACCTCTTTCACCTCTTTTCACTCCATATCTCTATCTTTCTTACTCAAATATAAAGATCGTTTTCTCTCATCTCTACCTTGCTTACTGATCATCATTGAAGATACTCTTCACTTTAAGCTTATCTCATATACTAACTCGTGTTTAAATGCAAACCATGTTAAGAATTAGTTTGGTATTTACATGATATAACTTGTTATTTACACCTCCTTTACATTTCAGCATTTTACATTTCCGCATCTAACCTCTAACAAATCTAACTTATTATTGTTGAGATCTAATGATCCTTTGAGATTAACTTAATTCCATAAACATATACATGTACTAACGTTTGTTTAAGTGTTTCTCAAAAGTTTTTCTCTCAACAATTGGTATCAGAGCCAAAGTGGTTGCTTCTCAAACGTAACTCTGGTATTTAAAAAGCCTTCTATACCACTGAAGCTCAGTCTTAAAAAAAACTAAAACAAAGGAAATGGCACAAGCTTTATCACTCAATGTTTCCAACAGTGTTCGTGGTTCTAACCGAGCCTCGATACTTGTTCAAGCGAGTAACATGTCACACCCCAAAACCGGAACGACGGAAACGTTATGGGGCGGATGACGTCATGTACAATATCACAACAATGCATAATAGTCAACAAGCAACAACATCATCCATTGCCTTAATAATATAATTTAATACAAGTGTGTTATGTGTATAGTTTATAAGACACCAAAAATGAATAATCAAAATAAGGACGAGTCTTGAAAGCTACGTCTTCTCAAAAACCTGGTCATTGGTACCTGTCTACTGGTGACCCGAGAATACAAGTTATTTTGAAAGAGTAGATCATCATTAAAGCTGGTGAGTTCATAAGTATTTTAGTGTCATTGTTTGTATGAAAGTGTTTGTAAATGTTTATTGTAAATGTTTGTAAGTGTTTGTAGTAAATGTTTGTATCTCCTAGAAAATCCTATATTTTCTACTAAAAAGTAGCCTTCTACCACGGCCCAAATGTTCTGTATGTTGTTTGTTTGTAAAAGGGTGTATCTTTCACAAGTATGACTATCATTACCAAAATATAGTTTACATTACCGTTTATGTGCAAAGATCACAATGTGAATGCAATGGGAAAATAACGATGTACCGTAGTATTGTATATAAGTAACTACCAATGTACTAACTACCTTAAACCAGTTTGTTAAATAAGGTAAAATGTGATGAGGTTGTAACCATACTTGATTGACTAGTAAAACACGACGATCAAAGACGTCGAAATGGTATGACATTCGTCACCCGTAGATCTGTAGGTCCCATTGTAGCTAGCAGCAAGGTGTAGGACGGTCAGTCCCGTATAGATCTATACACAAACTCACGCTCTCCCTCCAGGAGACTCTGGTTACAAAACGTAACACAGCAGTAGATTGCCATGCCATGAAGTAGTGGCTCACATTAATGTTATAGTATTCTAGTGTTTGTATAGTATGCTCTAGTGTATTGTATGTTCTCTCTGTTCTAGTGTATAGTATGTTCTCTTTGTATAGTGTAGTGTATGTTCTCTTAGTTTCTCATCATAGTATGTTCTTTCTGTTTCTCATAATAGTAAGTTCTTTCTATTTCTCATAATAGTAAGTTATATTAACTCATGAATGAACTGACTCTTGTATGTTTCATTGTACTAGAAGTAGTGAGTAGTAATTCCCTAAACTATACCTATTATAGTTTACTAGTAATGTTGTTTGAATGACTGAGTATGTTTGTACACCTTTGCTACCCAAAGGTGCTGAACTGATGTAAGAACTTTTATATCTATACATATATACATAATATATAACTAAGATTCAAACGATACTCGGAAAAACAACCAGATACCCTAGGTCCATAACCAAACAAGGAACAGGAAATAAAGTGAGTTATCAGTCCTAAGTCCTTTCAACCTTACTTATATAACTATATCTATATAGACATGATTTTGAAAATATATATAAGTTTAAAAGAGTTTAATAAAGAGTTTAACATATAAAAGAGTTTTAACCATTTGAATGGTAAACGATGACTTGATGTCAGTTTACAAAATGTTTTGAAGAGTTTGTTTAATAAACCAGTTGAAGTATAAGAAAATCCACTTGTTTGATAGTTATAAATCACATGTGATTGATATAATAACTATAATAGTTCTACTTGTATTCCCCCCCCCCCCATAAAAGCATTTAAATTCATTTAAAAGATAAGTTAAGGGGTATGAACTCACCTGTAGTGAGTGATACGAAGGTAAGATCGATTTAGGATGCTAAGTGTCAAGTGAAGCCTCGAGCACAAACGGATCCTAATAAGCATATAAAGATACATATATGGATATAATTAGTGTATATACAACTAGTCATGCAAGGAAACCACTTTACGGACTAGGAAACACTTGGAATGAAGTGTTTTAATCACATATGATGGAATTAAATGGAGTTTACGGCCACACCTTACAGTTTACGGCCACACCTTTGGTGTTTACGGCCAAGGGGAGTTTACGACCATAGAGTATGACTTTAAGAGGTGTTTAGGGCCCTAACTAGCATTCACTAAGTGTTCACAACCCTAGGCTTGGACTTAAAACGAGTTTGTGGCCAAGATAAGCACCAAGACAAGGGTTTACGGCCATGCAAGGGTTTACGGCCGTAAACTCTTGATGTTCATGCAATATATGATGTTTTAAGGCTAGGAATCATGTGTTTATCAACCCTAACTAGAAGATAGAAGAAAGACTCACACTTGTGAAGGCTTCTAATGACTTCACGACCCAAAAACAAGTAGGTGTTCTTGGTGAAAGTGAAGAAAACTTGAAGATCTACCCAAAAAGAGATATTTCATGGATGAAAACATGAATCTTCACTAGATAAAGAAGAATATCAACTTGAAAATGGAAAGATTACTTACAAGATTGAAGATCAAGGTGAAAGTTCTTGATGATACTTGATAGGAAATCGAGTTCTCGAGGTGGGAGTGTGAGAAAAAGGTGAAAAATGAAGGAATATCTTATATAAAGGGAAGAGTTCACGGCCAAGTAGGTGTTCATTGCCGTAAACCCTAGTTTACGGCCGTAAACTCCAATACTTGGAGTTTTCCGGCTTGTATGCTGCACACTGAACTCTACAAGATACTTCCTAACACTCCTTCCTTGAAGGCACTAGGCTTAAAACACTCAAACAGACCCTAAACAATGTTAAAAGATAACAGAAACGAGTCTGACTTTGATTGAATTGAATGGCTGTACAAGATAGAAATTTCGGGTTGTCACATCATCCCCCCGTTAGAGAGAATTTCGTCCCGAAATTAGAGTTTAAGCAATTATAAATAACTAAGCGAAAAGATGAGGATATTTCAGTTTCATTTGATCCTCGCGCTCCCAAGTGAATTCAGGTCCTCTCTTGGCATTCCAGCAAACCTTCACTATCGGGATACGACTTTGTTTCGTTTTCTTGACCTCTCGGTCCATGAACTCTACTGGTTCTTCCACAAAAATTGAGGCTCTCGTTGATCTCAATCTCGTAGAGTGGGATTACAAGAGTCTCATCGGACAGACACTTTTTCAAGTTCGAGACGTGGAAAGTAGAATGTACGTTACTAAGTTCGCGAGGTAGTTTGAGTTTGTAAGCTACAGGGCCGATTCTAGCGATAAACTCAAAAGGCCCTACGTATCTTGGATTTAGCTTTCCACGCTTTCCGAATCATATCAAGCCCTTCCAGGGTGAGACCTTCAATAGAACACGGTCACCAACCTGGAATTCCAAAGGTTTCCTTCTCTTGTCTGCGTAGCTTTTCGGTCGGTCTCTAGAGCTTTCAATCGTTCACGTATCTGAACGATCTTCTCTGTCGTTTCCCGAATGATTTCCGGACCTGTGAGAGTGCTGTCAGGAACGCGTCCTTTAGCTAACTGAGTGTCACCCACCTCAGCCCAGCACATAGGGGATCTGCACTTACGGCCATAGAGGGCTTCAAATGGAGTAGCCTTTATGCTCGTGTGACAACTATTATTGTAGGAGAACTCGACAAGGGGTAGATGAATATCCCATGCCTTTCCAAAGTCAATCACACAGGCTCGCAACATATCTTCCAAAGTTTGAATAGTCCTCTCACTTTGTCCGTCGGTTTGCGGATGGTAGGCTGTACTCATGTCCAGCCTAGTTCCTAGGGAACTTTGTAGCAACCGCCAGAACCTTGAAGTGAATCTACTATCTCTATCAGAGATAATGGATATGGGAACACCATGCAGTCGTACGATCTCCCTAATGTAGGTTCTAGTGAGTTTCTCCATCTTGTCAGTTTCTTTGATAGGCAAGAAGTGTGCGGACTTGGTTAACCTGTCTACGATCACCCATATGGTATCGAGACCACCCGTTGCCTTGGGCAACTTGGTTATGAAGTCCATCATGATCCGTTCCCACTTCCATTCCGGTATCTCCGGTTGTTGAAGTAAACCTGATGGTTTCTGGTGTTCGACCTTAACCTTGGCGCAAGTAAGGCATTTACTAACGAAGGTAGCAATCTCTGCTTTCATGTTAGGCCACCAGTATAGATTTTTAAGATCCAGATACATCTTATCTGAACCTGGGTGGGCGGAATATCGAGTGTTGTGCGCTTCGTTCATGACCAGGTCTCTGAAACCACCGTGTCTCGGTGTCCAGATCCGATCCATGAGATATAAGGCTCCGCCACCCTTGACTTCCAAGTTCTTATCCGTCCCCCTTAGGGATTAACCCGCCACATTTTCAGGTTTCAAGGCTTCAAGATGAGCCTCCTCAATACGTGTGGACAGATGTGAATGGATAGTCATAGTCAATAATTTGACTCAACGACCAGAGTATTCTTTCTGACTTGGGGCGTCAGCTACTACGTTGGCTTTACCCGGATGAAAACGAATTTCACATTCGTAGTCATTGAGTAGCTCGACCCACCGTCGTTGTCTCGTATTGAGCTCCTTCTGTTCGAATATATGTTGAAGGCTTTTGTGGCCTGTAAAGATAGTGCTTTTTGTACCATACAAGTAGTGTCTCCAGATCTTCAGAGCAAATATGACTACTCCTAACTCAAGATCATGTGTGGTGTAGTTGACTTCGTGTGTCTTTAGCTGTCTTGAGGCATAGGCGATGACCTTACCTCGTTGCATAAGAACACAACCGAGTCCTTGGTTAGATGCATCACAATAAACCACGAAGTCTTCTATCCCTTCTGGGAGGGATAGTATCGGTGCGCTGCATAAGGCTCGTTTCAGTGTTTGGAATGCCTTCTCTTGTTTCTCTTCCCAGTCAAAAGCCATGCCTTTCTGCGTCAATGTAGTAAGCGGTTTCGCGATCTTAGAGAAGTTCTAAATGAACCTACAATAATAGCCTATCGAGGCCTAGAAATTGACGAATTTCTGTAGGCGTCTTCGGTGCTGACTAGTTCTCAATGGCCTTTATTTTGGAAGGGTCCACATGAATTCCCTCTTCACTAACAACGTGACCCAAAAATTCGACTCTTCGAATCCAAAACTCGCATTTAGAGAACTTCGCGTAGAGCTTCTCTGATTGTAATGTTTCCAAGATCTGACGTAGATGCTTGCTATGCTTTTCCTTACTACGAGAGTAGATAAGTATGTCATCAATGAACACAATGACGAACTTATCCAAGTAAGGACGGCATACCCTATTCATTGAGTACATGAATACTGCGGGTGCATTAGTCAATCCGAATGGCATCACTACATACTCGTAGTGTCCATAACGAGTTCGGAAGGCTGTCTTGGGAACATCCTCCTCAAGCACTCGTAACTGGTGATACCCGAATCTCAGATCTATCTTTGAAAAGTAACTCGCCCCTTGTAGTTGGTCGAACAAATCGTCTATGCGAGGCAGAGGGTAACGATTCTTAACGGTTAGCTTGTTTAGTTCTCTGTAGTCGATGCACATATGGAAAGATCTGTCCTTCTTCTTCATGAATAAGAGCGGAGCTCCCTAGGGTGAGAAGCTTGGTCTAATAAAGCCCTTGCTGAGCAGTTCGTTAAGTTGACCGGATAGCACCTGCATCTCAGCTGGTGCTAGACGATAGGGCGATTTAGCTACTGGGGTAGCCCCTGGAACTAAGTTGATTCTAAACTCGACTTGACGTTGTGGAGGTAATCCTAGGAGTTCTTCTGGATAGATGTCGGGAAATTCGCGTACTTCTGGGATGTTCTTTATGTCTTTCGTCTCTTGGCTCATATCAACCACATGAGCAAGGAATGTGTGACATTCCTTTCGCAAGTACTTATGGGCTTAAATACTCGAGATGATGCGAAGGTTCGTGCCAGGTTTTTCGCCATAGATAACTAGAGTTTCGCTAGACGGCAGATTAAGGCGAACGACCTTTTCATAACACATGATGTCGGCACGATGAAGACTCAACCAATCCATGTCGATTATGACGTCGAAACTTTTAATGGAGACCGGCATGAGGTCGATTGAAAATGAATGGCTATCAAGAGTTAGAGTACATCCTATGAATATACTGCTAGTGATTTCTATCTTTCCATTAGCCATTTCTACAGTGAACGGTTCTTTATGTGTACGTGATTGATGTTTAAGTAAGTGAGCAAATTTCTGGTTCACGAAACTCCTCTCCGCTCCACTATCAAACAGTATGCATGCATATGAGTTATCGAGGAGAAACGTACCCGTGACCACTGTGGGGTCGGCAACCGCTTGCTCGTGGCCTATAGACAAAACTCTTCCCACTCCACCAGAGTTCCTTGCCTTCGGGCAGTTCCTCTTGTAGTGACCCACCTCGCCACATCCGTAGCAAGTCTGACCCACACCAACGTCGGGGACTTGCGTGATTGGCCTTGCTGGAGCCTTGCAGAAACGGGCAGTGTTTCCTTTCCTGTTGCAGTTAGCGCACTGCATTTCCCGGCAAGGTCCGTTGTGATGGAAGCTTCACTTGTTGCACCTAGGCAAGCTTCCAGCATACTGCTTCATCGGCGCAGTAGCAGCAGGTGCTATCGCAGCATTTACGGCCACGACCTGCTGCATTTTCGCAGAGTTCTGCGCCGTGTTCTTCTTCTTTTTATCCCAGAACTTCTGCTTGTTGTCAGCGGCTTTGGAGGGTTCTGGGATGGCCAGGGTCGTTGTTGTAGTTGGGGTGCGGACTCCATGATCAATGAGCCGCTGTGCCAGTCGCTTGGCACTATCGAAGGTAGTGGGGTTTGAAGCTAAGATATTCCCCTGAAATGGAGGCACCATCCCCCAAATATACCTCTCAACTTTCTTTCCCTACGTAGGGACCATTCCCGGACATAGTGCCAAATCGCTGAATCTGGCAGTATAGGCCACTATGTCGGAGCCCTTCATGGTCAAGCTCTAGAGTTCCTGTTCAAGTTTCTGAACTTCGCCCCTCGGGCAGTATTCTTCTATCATGAGCTTCTTCAGAGCTTCCCAGCCCATAACATTAGCCACTATTAGAGTTAGTGACTTGAAATGGCTATTCCACCATGTCAGGGCTCTGTCCGTGAAGGTGCAGCCATTGAAGGACCTGGGCTTGCAGTTGGTGAAGTCCTTGTACGAGTACTCTCTCGAGCGCACTGGAACATCACCTTTAGTGGAATGCACGGTTGTTCCACTCCTGCTAGTACCACTAGCACTGAATTGGGCTATGGCTGCCCAAATAACCGCCACCACTGCAGCTTGGATAGCCGCCGGATTGTATTGTGGAGGAGGTGGAGGTTGTGTAGGAGTTATCAGAGGATTACGCCTTGCCACTCTCTGTGGAGGCATCGTTCAACTAAAAGTTTACAAAGATGAAGATGATAGTAAGAATCAATTGCAGGTATAATGAGAGTGGTCCATGGACTAACTCTCCATAGTCCAACAAAACAAATGAGAGATTTATTGATATAGAGATCTAGCATTAGAAGTCTGAAAGCACTTGGATATGGATTTCCCCAAAAGATTAGATGACTGTCAATAATATTGGCATTAATGATGTAACAAGTTTGGGAAAAATGACCTAAAAGTAGGTCTTACATCAACCCAAAATAAGAAAATTTTGACAGTACTAAGACCTTAAAAGGCTAACAAGTTCAAAGTCTTATCATAGACAGGAAACTAAAACTAGAGCTTTTACATAGACCTAAGTTATATCCAAAATATAAAGTTGAGTAGGCTCTATCTGCGACGAGAACCACTAGAATGAGTCCTTGATTCTGCCAGACGGCGCTCCATGTCCCTCATGCGCCTTTCAAATGTTGCCTAACGAGCTCGAAGTTCCCCGACATCGGCTTGGGTTGCAGTAAGTTCTCTTTGCAGGGCCGCATTCTGGTTCTGAGTTCTTTAATGAGCAGTTTGTAGATGGCGAATGCGAATGGTATTGACTCCCGTATCGGCATCCACCTCCTTGATTCGGTTGATGGCTGCCCTACCTTGCTCATCACTACGAGCAACCCTGCAGACCAGAATAGGCAGGACTCTATCTGCTGAGCCTCCTTCGCTCAGGTTGTAGAAACTTCTGTCTCCGTTGGATGGCATAGGTTGACCCTGTTCCTGACTCCATGCTCCTAAGTGTTCCGCCCACAGAGGCGTCGGGCCTTGAAAAGCCGGACGAGGTTTAGGATTAGGGATTGGAGCTACCAGGGGCAGATCATTGACTTCTGGCTCGGAGTCAGAATCCTCCGGAAAGTTCTCTGCAAAGTCATCATCCAAAGGGATTGGATGATTATCTTTTGGCTCTGCATCGAGCCATCCACCATTGCCTTGGTTGGGGAAGTACGGGTCGCCAGGGAGATTGAATCCAACCATGTTATCTAAGCGAGAAAAGGGGTAAAAGAAATAGTTAATAGACGTACTACTTAAGATAGTTATAGGATGATCTTTATCAGTTAATTCAATACTTGTGTAGTGCGTACCAGTTACATGAAATCAAAACAGGATAGACCTTCGAATAAGTGACCCTAACTCCAAATCCACAACCAAACAAGGAACAGGAAATAAAGCAAAGATCACAGATTCTAAGTCTATGACACCTTAGTCACATATAACCTTAGCGTATCCACCTAGCAACTATTGACCTACTAATAAAGACCTTTAGTTCTCAAATAAGTAATTATAGTAACACAAAATACTCCTAGAGTATTTTAGATTTATGTTCTGTTCTAATATTTTCATTGTAGTAGTGTTGGTAAGTTTTTAGACTTGCTGCAACACCACAACCATTCCTAGGCACATGCTATGTAAGTCCCCAAAATGCTTGTGTATCAATCATATCCGTTTGATGGTGCGGAATCCCAATCAAACGGATGCTGTCAGATCAAATAGAAGAGAATGAGAAGGAGAAGAAGAAGATGATGAATCTTGTGTGTATTGATATGAGTGAAGATCCGGATACAAGATTCACACACACACACACTCTCACTTTTCTCTCTCTCTAGAACACCTTCAAATACACACACATAAGCTCCTCTAGTCTCCTCTGTTCATCAATCTACTCCTCACCCCTAACACCTATATATATAGGCTTGGTGAACATGGGCCGTAAATGGGTTTACGGCCGTAAACACAACCGTAAACACGTATACGACCATAAACACCAAGTTGTTTACGGTCCAAGACACAAAAATACATTTTCCTAGAAAAGTAAAGTATAAACCATATTTTTGACCCAACAATCTCCCCCTTGGTTTATAACTTTCTTTTCTTAATTGACCCAACAAGCTCCCCCTAAAAAGTAGCTGGCTTTTCTTGTCAATCTTCATCGAGAACTTTGCTTCAGCATTAATCTTCAAATTCGTCACAACTTCAAGATGAACTTGATGAATCTTCAATGAATGACCTCATCTTGAGCAGTTGGGTTTTTCTTCAGAATTTGACATTGAACGCACATTGGGTGAGGATGCTTGATGTACTGATTCTTGAAAGATAGCGCTTTCAGCTTGAGAATCTTCAGAGAGAACATCAGAGAGAACAAATCTTCTGGATCACTTCAGCAGGTTCATGATAGCAGCAGACTGATTGAGGAGGCTTCAATGCAATCCGTCACATAATCTTCAATTTCTGCTTCACCTTGCTTCTGGGGTTGAAAGATTGAATGTTGAAAGAATAATTTTCATTTCTTGCTCCTTCGAATGAGAATTCTTCGATGATCACGGATGAAGCCTTGGCTAAGAAAATCTTCGATTCAGTCTCCATGAGTCTTATCTATACCTGAAATCACTTTTCAAGACAAAACAAAACTAAAAGAAAATTTAGCACACAATATTTTTGGGTTTTTCATATTTTCTGAAAAAATAAAACAGAAACAAAAATATTTTTGGATTTTTGATTTTCTTGAACAAGAAATAAAACAGAATATAACACTATTTTTTTTATTCTGAATTTTTTGATTTTTGTTTGTTTTTTTTTTAAAAAAAATTTCTGATTTTTTTTTTTTGATTTTTTTATTATATTTTTATATTTTTTTAATTCTCCCCCTAAATTTGTGCATAGAGGAAAAACTATGAACAAATTTAACAAAAACAAAAATATTTGGGATCAAAGTTGTGAGACAGCCTTAACTTGTTTATCGGTACCTTCACGTTCATGAATAGATCTGGTCAATTGCCGGTATTGTGGTCCACTTAAACACGAAGGATATTGACAAAATTTTCCATTTAGCTGACAACGACCACGGGTATTGTTGTTCACTTAAATTAAGCAGCGAGATCTACAGGCAACCTCTTAAATGGTTCAATTTTAGTTGCACTAGAACGTGTTCCCCACTTCCCGATATACCCTGGTTATCAAGAACTTCCAAAGAACTCCTTACTTTAGGTGAGTAAACAATTATTAAGGAGGAAGTCAGATTTAGAAATGGGTGCATATGTTGTGTCCCAGGTCAGATATATTTCAATCACGCAGAGGGGACAACATATGGCTAACTAGGATAGAGGGATTGAGAGGTAGAATGTTGCATATGTTGTGTCCCAGGTCGGATCTTCCGATCACGCAGAGGGGACAGCATATGGCTAACAGATAGAAATAGTTTCATGGATAAGAAGGTGTGTAGAAATAGAGTTGCATATGTTGCATTCCAGGTCGGATCTTCCGATCACGCAGAGGAAGCAACATATGACTGACAGATAGAAAGCAAGAAAATATTTCCTACAGACCTACTTTATCAGAACCCCCCAGTCGCCCTATCAGAACCAGAATTAAGGACATAAGTCTGTACATCAAGGAAAAGTCGAACCACTGTTCTAGATGCGTATTAATTTAGTGTATCCTGTAGGTTCCCGTGTTTATCTCACTACTCAATCTACCCGAGCGTCGTATGGTCAGTCCAAACAATACTATCTAAATCCATACTGTCAAATCCTTCGTGCCTACCAGCACATTGAACACAGAGTCTAGACAATTCAGATTCAGTCCTTTACACATGTTTTAGACTGTCCGTTATCACATTCTTGATATCACTTCCCAACAGACACCTACTAAAGAAAAACTATAAAAGATTGTCTTTAAAGCGGATCAGATTAAGATAAACTCAGGAGTATAGAGAAGAAAACTCAAACCGTAATTCACCGATTGAATTTGCATCTAGAAGGTCTGAGAACAGCACCCATAATCTCAGAACTGATCCGAAAATTCTTCATGTCATTAAGCACTAACCCCATGTGATCCCTTCCTTTCTTCCCTTCCCGTAAAGGACACATACTCTCAAACAAAATTCTGAGTGTTGTACAGTTGAGAGATGCCTCCTATCATGTGCCTGGAACAGCCACTACCAACAAACCGAAGTCTGATGATATGCCTCCATAGCTGCTCCGACACAGATCGGGATCAGTTGGTCTTTGGAACCCAGTCCATTTTTAAACTGGGTCGACCTTTGTCATCATTGCAGGGTACTCTCTCCCATGACATATCCTGTTTATCACAAACAGAAGATGAATAAATATTAGAATCGTTAGAAGATTTGGGAGAGTGAGCCTTTGGAACCCATTTGTAGTTGGGTTTAAACCATTTCTTTTTCGATCTGATGGGTGGCTCAGTACTTGCTTTTGAACTTGATGTCGTTCGTTGAGATGACTTTGACCTAACCAGTCTGTGTTTCACTGGAGCATCTCTTGGATTGGGCTTCTTGGCCGACATTCCCTTTTTGCCCTTGGGATTCGGATTCTTGGCATTGTGGGTTTGATTCTTGGCCTTCTGCACGTTCCAGTCACCATTGTATGAACGTGACCTTGAGGGGTTTCTTTTGAAGTATCTCCCTCTTGGCGCGTTCTGCCAGCCTTGTGCGTCGTAAGGAACGTATGCATGATTTGGACAATTTCGGGTAATGTGACCAGGTGTTCCACAGTGAAAACAAGTCTTTTTCTTCACTGGGAAATTGTTTCTTCCTGCCCCTGGTGGCGTGTCCTTGCCTTGTCTCTTATTGTTCCCACAAGTACAATTATAACAGGCACTCTGTTTCACTGGAATTGGTGGCCTGTATTTCTTAACAGCAGGTTGATCAGAAGCAGCTGAGTTCGAAGCAACAGATTCATAGCTCAAGGAGATGTTGGTTTGTTCAATGGTTTTCTCCTTGTTCTCATCCTCTGCTACTTTACCTGCACATAGAGTAGAAACATTAGAATCTTCAACCTGAATACCTCCTGACACAAATCCAGATGGTTTGCCATATTGAAGATGTGCCTCCCTGTCAATTTCTTCCTGTGTCATAGGGATGGATGTGTAGTTATGATTGAAAGGTGGAGGAACACTATCATACCCTAAACTCTTTTGCTGGTTATTTTTAAATTGCAAACAATGATCTATCATGTTCGAAACTACTTCGCTTGACACATCAAATTTTCTGAAATCAAAATCTGCAGTTTCAAATTTGCCTTTTAATGTGTCAAGCTCAGCAGTTAATTCAGCAAGTTGTCTCTTAACATAATCATAATTTTCACATTTGTTGCTATAATCTTCTTGAAGCTTCTGAAAGTCTTTGGTTTTTGCTTCTAATTCAGCCTTTAGGGGTTTCTGTCCTTTCCTGAGTTGATATCCTTCATATCTCAGGTCCTCAACTTCTCTTTTTAATAAATCATTTTGTTCACGAAGAAGTTTGATCGTAGCTTCACATGATTGAGAGCATGAAACTTCATTGACCGGGATGTTTGTAGAACTCATAATATTTCCACACTTCAAAGCATCAAGTTCTTCAATTATAGCAGCAAGACTAAGATGATTGAGATCTTTTGTCTTCTTGTTGACAGCCACGTTCATATCCCATGATTTCGGAAGTGAATTTAGCAGCTTTTTGTTTATCTCAGATTTAGTCAAGAAGATCCCAGCTATATTCATCTCAGTAGTAAGTGTAGTAAATCGATGTAACTGAGCTTCCAGGGTTTCTCCAGGGATATAATTGAACATGTTGAAGTTTTGTCTTAACATCTCCTGACGACTCTCTTTCATGTCTTCAATTCCCTCGTAGACCTCAAAAACCATTAAAAGCACAACTAGAAGCCAAATTAATAGTCAAATTTAAAAATGCCCTTTGACTATAAACCTCAAAAGTCAACCTTAAAAGTCAAACTCAGAAGTCAAACTTGAAAAAATCAAACCGAAAAGCCAAATTTGAAAATTTAAAAGTCAAACGAGAAAGTCAAAGTTTAAAGTCAAAGGTCAAACTTGAAAGTCAAAGTCAATTTTTGAAGACAAAAGTCAAAATAAAAGTCAAAAATTAAAAACTATTTTATTATTATTATTATTATTATTATTATTATTATTATTATTATTATTATATATTTATTTATTTATTTATTATTATTTTTTATTTTTATTTTTTTTTAGATGAAAAAGGAATTTAAAAATAAAAGAAATTTAATTTTGGGGTTAAAAGTGACAAAATTTCGAAACTGGATGCGACAGGGAGTGGTTTTGAATAAAAATCGGAAGGATTGTAACAAGTTCCTTGGTAGCTTAGTTGGTAAGGCGCTGTGTTGATAAACCAGAGGTCCCGGGTTCGATCCCCGACACCTCCAAAAGTCCGTCCCTTTTTTATTGAACGATGCGAAGACTGATGCTTAGCCGGCTTCCCTAGCCGTTCACCAAGCCGCGAATCCACCAAGCCGTCTGTCGAGCCAAGGCCGCAAACTCCGAGCCGCAAACCGCCGGCCGTAAACTACGGCCGCAAACGCCGCCGCAAACTCCGGAGATCGTAAACTCCTCGCAGATTACGTGAAAAACAGCGTTTTTCACCCCTTTTTGCTCCAAAACTCGATCAAAAACCTGTTTTTATGAAAAACGCGAAGAACAAACCCCCCCCCCCCCCACCCTAATTTTCAGAGATCTATCCAAAAACGCAAAAATCTTTCGAAAATAAGATCAAATAAGCTCCAGATCTGACAAAATTGACTGATACAATCCAAACTCTGATAACAATTGTAAGTCCCCATAATGCCTGTGTATCAATCAGATCCGTTTGATGGTGCGGAATCCCAATCAAACGGATGATGTCAGATCAAATAGAAGAGAAGGAGAAGGAGAAGAAGAAGATGATGAATCTTGTATGTATTGATATGAGTGAAGATCCGGATACAAGATTCACACACACACACACACACTCTCTTTTCTCTCTCTCTAGAACACCTTCAAATACACACACATAAGCTCCTCTAGTCTCCTCTGTTCATCAATCTACTCCTCACCCCTAACACCTATATATATATATATATATATATATATATATATATATATATATATATATATATATATATATATATATATATATATATATATATATATATATATATATATATATATATAGGCTTGGTGAACATGGGCCGTAAATGGGTTTACGGCCGTAAACCTGTTTACGGTCGTAAACACAACCGTAAACACGTATACGACCGTAAACACCAAGTTGTTTACGGTCCAAGACACAAAAATACATTTTCCTAGAAAAGTAAAGTATAAACCATATTTTTGACCCAACATGATAATCACTTCTCGGAAAGATATAGTTGATTAGGCTATATCACTCCCAGATCTGATTATATATCCCCAAGCCTACTTGTGTTTTCCAACAACCGCAATACTTTTGTTCTGTCCTAGTGACACTGATTTTAGTATGAATGTAGGTATGTATACTTCGGTAAAATATTTTATTATTTAAAAGTATAAACTCTTGGTCAGAGTATTTTAATACCGATGTGTTTGTAGTTTGTATATCTTTTATGGGTTGATATACTCAATTCACTATAAACAAAGCTCTCATACCAATCTGTCACACCCCAAAACTGGAACGGCGGAAACGTTCTGGGGCGGAGGACGTCATGTACAGTATCAGAACAATGCCTAATAGTAAACAAGCAACAACATCATCCATTGCATTAATAATATAATTTAATACAAGTGTGTTCTATGTACAGTTTATAAGACACCAAAAATGAATAATCAAAATAAGGACGAGTCTTGAAAGCTCCGTCTTCTCAAAACCTGGTCATCGGTACATGTCTACTGGTGACCTGAGAATACAAGTTATTTTGAAAGAGTAGATCAGCATTAAAGCTCGTGAGTTCATAAGTATTTTAGTGTCATTGTTTCTACCAAGGCCCGAATGTTCTGTATGTTGTTTGTTTGTAAAAGGGTGTATCTTTCCCAAGTATGACTATCATTACCAAAATATAGTTTACATTACCGTTTATGTGAGAAGATCACAATGTGAATGCAATGGGAAAATAACGATGTACCGTAGTATTGTATATAAGTAACTACCAATGTACTAACTACCTTAAACCAGTTTGTTAATTAAGGTAAAATGTGATGAGGTTGTAACCATACTTGATTAACTAGTAAAACACGACGATCAAAGACGTCGAAATGGTTTGACATTCGTCACCCGTAGAACTGAAGGTCCCACTGTAGCTAGCAGCAAGGTGTAGGACGGTCAGTCCCGTATAGATATATACACAAACTCACGCTCTCCCTCCAGGAGACTCTGTTTACAAAACGTGACACAGAAGTAGATTGCCATGCCATTAAGTAGTTGCTCACATTAATGTTATAGTATTCTAGTGTTTGTATAGTATGCTCTAGTGTATTGTATTTTCTCTCTGTTCTAGTGTATAGTATGTTCTCTTTGTATTGTGTAGTGTATGTTCTCTTAGTTTCTCATCATAGTATGTTCTTTCTGTTTCTCATAATAGTAAGTTCTTTCTGTTTCTCATAATAGTAAGTTGTATTGACTCATATATGAACTGACTCTTGTATGTTTCATTATACTAGAAGTAGTGAGTAGTAATTCCCTATACTACACCATTGCTACCCAAAGGTGCTGAACTGATGTAAGAACTTTTATATCTATACATATATACATAATATATAACTAAGATTCAAATGACACTCGGACAAACAACCGGATACCCTAAGTCCACAACCAAACAAGGAACAGGAAATAAAGTGAGTTATCAGTCCTAAGTCCTTTCAACCTTACTTATATAACTATATCTATATAGATATGATTTTGACAATATATATAAGTTTAAAAGAGTTTAATAAAGAGTTTAACATATAAAAGAGTTTTAACCATTTGAATGGTAAAAGATGACTTGATGTCAGTTTATAAAATGTTTTGAAGAGTTTGTTTGATAAAACAGTTGAAGTATAAGAAAATCCACTTGTTTGATAGTTATAAATCACATGTGATTGATATAATAACTATAATAGTTCTACTTGTATTCCCCCCCCCCCCCATAAAAGCATTTAAAATCATTAAAAAGATAAGCTAAGGGGTATGAACTCACCTGTAGTGAGTGATACGAATGTAAGATCGATTTAGGATGCCAAGTGTCAAGTGAAGCCTCGAGCACAAACAGATCCTAATAAGCATATAATGATACATATATGGATATAATTAGTGTATATAAAACTAGTCATGCAAGGAAACCACTTTAGGGACTAGGAAACACTTGGATCGAAGTGTTTTAATCACATATGATTGAATCAAATGGATTTTACGACCACACCTTAGAGTTTACGGCCACACCTTTGGTGTTTACGGCCAAGGGGAGTTTACGGCCATAGAGTATGACTTTAAGAGGTGTTTAGGGCCCTAACTAGAATTCACTAAGTGTTCACGGCCCTAGGCTTGGACTTAAAACGAGTTTGTGGCCAAGATAAGCACCAAGACAAGGGTTTACGGCCATGCAAGGGTTTACGGCCGTAAACTCTTGATGTTCATGCAATATATGATGTTTTAAGGCTAGGAATCATGTGTTTATCAAGCTAAACTAGAAGATAGAAGAAAGAATCACACTTTTGAAGGCTTCTAATGAGTTCACGGCCCAAAAACAAGTAGGTGTTCATGGTGTTCTTGGTGAAAGTGAAGAAAACTTGAAGATCTACCCAAAAAGAGATATTTCATGGATTCAAACATGAATCTTCACTAGATAAAGAAGAATATCAACTTGAAAATGGAAAGATTGCTTACAAGATTGAAGATCAAGGTGAACGTTCTTGATGATACTTGAGAGGAAATCGAGTTCTCGAGGTGGGAGTGTGAGAAAAAGGTGAAAAATGAAGGAATATCTTATATGAAGGGAAGAGTTCACGGCCAAGGAGGTGTTTACGACCGTAAACCCTATTTTACGGCCGTAAACTCCAATACTTGGACTTTTCCGGCTTGTATCCTACACACTGAACTCTACAAGATACTTCCTAACACTCCTTCCTCTAATGCACTAGGTTTAGAACACTCAAACAGACCCTAAACAATGCTAAAAAATAGCATAAACGAGTCTGACTTTGATTGAATTGAATGGCTGTACAAGATAGAAATTTCGAGTTGTCACATCATCCCCCCGTTAGAGAGAATTTCGTCCCGAAATTAGAGTTTAAGCAATTACAAATAACTAAGCGAAAAGATGAGGATATTTCAGTTTCATGTGATCCTCGCGCTCCCAAGTGAATTTAGGTCCTCGCTTGGCATTCCAGCGAACCTTCACTATCGGGATACGGCTTTGTTTCGTTTGCTTGACCTCTCGGTCCATGATCTCTACTGGTTCTTCCACGAAATTTAGGCTCTCGTTGATCTCGATCTCGTCGAGTGGGATTACAAGAGTCTCATCGGACAGACACTTTTTCAAGTTCGAGACATGGAAAGTAGAATGTACGTTACTAAGTTCGCAAGGTAGTTTGAGTTTGTAAGCTACAGGGCCGATTCTAGCGATAATCTCGAAAGGCCCTACGTATCTTGGATTTAGCGTTCCACGCTTTCTGAAGCGTATCAAGCCCTTCCAGGGTGAGACCTTCAATAGAACACGGTCACCAACCTGGAATTCCAAAGGTTTCATTCTCTTGTCTGCGTAGCTTTTCTGTCAGTCTCTAGAGGCTTTCAATCATTCACTTATCTGAACGATCTTCTCTGTCGTTTCCCGAATGATTTCCGGACCTGTGAGAGTGCTGTCAAGAATGCGTCCTTTAGCTAACTGAGTGTCACCCACCTCAGCCCAGCACAGAGGGGATCTGCACTGATGGCCATAGAGGGCTTCAAATGGAGTAACCTTTATGCTCGTGCGAGAACTATTATTGTAGGAGAACTCGACAAGGGGTAGATGAATATCCCATGCCTTTCCAAAGTCAATCACACAGGCTTGCAACATATCTTCCAAAGTTTGAATGTTCCTCTCACTTTTTCCGTCGGTTTGCGGATGGTAGGTTGTACTCATGTCCAGCCTAGTTCCTAGGGAACTTTGTAGCGACTGCCAGAACCTTGAAGTGAATCTAGTATCTCTATAAGAGATAATGGATATGGGAACACCATGCAGTCGTACGATCTCCCTAATGTAGGTTCTAGTGAGTTTCTCCTACCTTGTTAGTTTCTTTGATAGGCAGGAAGTGTGCGGACTTGGTTAACCTGTCTAAAAATCACCCATATGGTATCGAAACCACCCGTTGTCTTGGGCAACTTGGTTATGAAGTCCATCGTGATCCGATCCCACTTCCATTCCGATATCTCCGGTTGTTGAAGTAAAGCTGATGGTTTCTGGTATTCGACCTTAACCTTGGCGCAAGTAAGGCATTTACTCATGAAGGTAGCAATCTCTGCTTTCATCTCACGGCGAAGGAGGTGTTTACGGCCGTAAACCCTAGTTTACGGCCGTAAACTCCAATACTTGGAGTTTTCCGGCTTGTATGATGCACACTGAACTCTACAAGATACTTCCTAACACTCCTTCCTTGAAGTCACTAGCTTAGAACACTCAAACAGACCCTAAACAATGCTAAAAGATAGCAGAAACAAGTCTGAATTTGATTGAATTGAATGGTTGTACAAGATAGAAATTTCGGGTTGTCACATATCACCACTGGTCTCAGAGAATAGAGAGGTATCTAAAAAAATTTGGTCGAGATGTTTGGAGATCTATGGTGGAAGGACCACATGTTCCTGTTCTTACTCCTGTTCAATCTAATGGTGCTCAAGCTCGACAGTGTGTAGGTCAAGGTGCCTTAAATCATCCAACGAAAGATGATCTTGACAAAATGGAAAGTGATGCTATCGCTTTCTATGAAATATCTTGTGGTGTTGCTCCAGACAACTTCGACATCATCATCAACTGTCAATCGGCCAAAGAAATATGGGACGTTCTAAAAAACTTGTATTAAGGTTCTGATCAAGCTCAAGACAAGAAACTTACTACTGCCCTCAATGAGTTCAACAACTTTAAAGCTCATCCTGGTGAAATTCTTGAAGATTCATTCAAAAGATTCAATCTCATTGTGACAAAGTTGTCAAATGCTGGTACAGTCCGACGCAATCATGAAACCAATCTCTAGTTCCTTAATGGTTTAGGCAAACACTGGACCTCGGCCAAAATGATAGTCCAGGGAGATAAGAAGATTCACACAATGTATCACTTCAATTTATATCGTGAACTTTAAGCACAAGAATCAACTGTGCTCAAAGATTGTGCTGACTTCGGTGGTCCACTTGCCTTTATAGCTCAAACCCCACAAAACAAAACTACCCAATCTTACCCTCTTTCATATGAAAATCCACCGCAGTCATATGAAGGTGACACAGAATATGATGATGAGGAAGAATTTCAAAACGCTATTACCTTGGTTAGCCAACAGTTCAATCGGCTACCACCAATCTCCTTTCACAAAAATCAGCAGTTTACCAAACCACCTTTCAACTACAATTTCAATCCCAAAGCAATCACTCTCGATATCCCAGAAACCCACACCATCCACCGCAACCACAAAACACTCGTCAACCCAAAGACGCATTGCAATCCCTCAAGCCAACTGATTCTGATACCTCTACCGAAGAAAAAAATGAAGTTATCATCTGTCACAAATGCAACAAAGAAAACCACTTTGCCAAAGAGTACAAAGCAAATGTGGTGAAATACAAAGCATTCTATCTTAGAATGGCTCAGGAAATGGAAGATAAAGAAAAGGGAAGGGCATATGTGGCTCAAATCAAAAGGGATCATCAAGTGTGGTCATCCGGAGATGAAGATGAAAACTTCAACGTGAAAAGCAAAGGAAAAATATGCATGATGGCAACTGCTGATGAAGATGGATCAACAAAGTTGGAGAAAAACTACTGCTTCATGGCTAAATATGGCACTCTTAGCATCGTTGAACAGGTAAAACACATGATTCTCTCTAATAACTATAGCATGCATGATTGTTAACCCTTCTTAGACTCACTTAATGACACTTGTGTTGTCGTCCTTACAGACTATAACAAAGCCTTAGATGAGACGAACATAGCGTCCTAGGAAATGTTCCATGTGAGAGGACGACTAGAAGAAAAGAGACTCAAAGTTTCCATGTTAGAAAAGGATTTGCTGTTAGAAAAAAATGCTAGATTATTGTGTGAAACTCAGTTAGAAATAGCCTTAAATCAAAGGGATCTAGCCCAAAAGGAGAATGTACGTTTGTATCTGTTAATTGAAAAATTGTTCAATGAATGTAAGGCTATTGAAAATCTTGTGAATAATGGATCCACTGATAACACTTATAACTGGGGATGGTCCAGTGGGTTTCCAACCGCAGAGGATTCATCTCCTCGTTTCAACAAAGACTGTCCTTATGTCCCTTCTGACCGAGAATTTCATTTCCCTGTTAATGAAAAAACATTCCCTGAAGACATTAAATGTCATTTTGGAAGACTTCACAAACTGAGTAACAATTGCGTTATTGAGGAAACTCTCCCTGGATCCTCTGATCAAAAACCATTCATTAACACAAATTGTTCCAACTCTCAGTCATCCTCAGATGCAGATGAAGAAACTGTTTTGGAAGGAACAGACCTAGATGATAATTGTCTTCTCCCTTCCTTAATGTGTTTGAACAAAAACTCAGTCATGACTTACTATGCGGTAGTCCAGTCATCCTTACCACAGACCGCAGTCAAGATCACTATGACCATTCAACCCATTCATCACGAATTACCAATCAAAAACTTTGAATATGGTCAGTGTTCACAAAATCCTGAATCTTCTAGTTCAGATGATTCCAGTCCATGTTTTTTAAAACAATCAAAAGATTTTAGGAAACCGCAGTTGAACATCACTGACTACGGTTCACCAAAATCTCAGGCAAAACTGGCTTTCAAAGAACATCACAAATCTCAAAACAAAAGCGGCTTGTTCAAAATAAAAACAATTTCAAACAAGCCAAAGTCTCAAATAAAAAGAATGTAGAAAAACCTATCAGTGACAAAAATCTTTCCAAAATCCCTACAGTCACTAAAACAAACAAAAAGGAGTGTACAGTAGCAAAAAGTTTTTCAAACTCTCCTGTAAAATCTCAATAACAAGTTAGGTATTTTCAAAGTTATGTTTTTCAAAATTATTCCTTAAAAGATCCAAAATGGAAAGGTCTTCTTCCAAATCCCAAACTGACATAGTCATCTCATCAGTCATCTCTTAAGTCAAAACCATGGAGAAATTCACGTGTAAACACTTTTTCAAGTTCTAAGGTATCTGAAGTCAAAACCAAGTCAGGGATCGGACAACAGACTCATAATACATCCACCAGACCGTTGTCTAAAAATGGTGTCTGGATAAAGCCACTTTCTTCTGGACTTTATCTTCTGAAAACGTCTCGTCCTTTCAAACCTCGTAACACCCCAAAAGTCACCAAACACCCAGGACTAGGTCTAAAAAAACACAAAAAATATGTTTGTTGAGACACACGTGCATGCATCTAGTTAGAAAAAACCTCTTACATCCCTGGGCTCCAAACTTGTTTGGGTGCCCAAACTAACCCATTAATTTTTTAGGCAATGTGCAATGAGGAACAAGAAGACGAGTGGTTAATACACAGTGTCTGCTCCTTGCACATGATGTTCAAAAGGTTGCCTATGTTGAAGGTCTCAATCATAATTTGATCAGCGTTGGTCAATTGTGTAAAGATGGTCACAAAATTGAGTTCGACAGTGAGTATTGCTACATCTTGACAAGTGATAGAAGCACCTGCTTGATTAAGTCCAAATCTGAAGGCACAATGTATCCTTTCGATGTTTCTCTGATCATTGGCAAACCGCAATTATGTTTTCTATCCAAAGTCGTATCTGAAGTCAGCTGGTTATGGCACCACAAGCTTGCTCATCTCAACTTCCGGTACATCAACAACTTAGTCACCGAAGAACTTGTCCGTGGTCTCCCAATTCTGAAATACAACAATGATACACTTTTCCATGCTTGTGAGTGTGGAAAACTAAAAAAGGGAAGCCATCCAATGGTTATTGATTCATCAATTTCTGAACCACTAGAGCTAATTCATATCGATCTCTGCGGTCCATCTACCATAGCCAGTCTCCAACACAAGAAGTACATACTGGTTATAGTTGAGGACTTCACTCACTTCACGTGGGTCTTCTTCCTTAGACTCAAATCTAACACACCGTAGGTCCTGATCAACATCATCAAAGAGATTGAACTCCAAATCAAGCTACCCATTAGAAGAATTAGAAGTGACAATGGAACCGAATTCACAAATCAGATCTTGAATAATTTCCTGGTTTCCAAGGGTATAGTCACAACTTCTTAGGTCTCTACACACCGCATCAAAATGGAGTTGTAGAGCGAAGAAACTGTACATTGGTTGAAGCAGTTAGATCAACGTTAAACTTTGCCAACCTCCCTCTATACTTCTAGGCCGAAGCAGTGGCGACGGCATGCTTTGTTCAAAACCGAAGCATCATTTGCAAGAGTCTAAACAAAACTCCATATGAGGGCCTTAACAACCGAAAACCAAATGTCTGATTCTTTCACATCTTTGGTTGCATATGTTTTGTGATCAACAATAAGGATCATCTCAACAAATTTGCACCCAAATCAGATGAAGGCATTTTTCTTGGCTACTCCACAAATAAAGTGGCCTATCGGGTTCTCATCAGACGTACCAGACTAATAGTTGAAAGCTTCGACGTCAAATTTGATGACTATTACGTCCACAACACTGCTCCATCAACTGAAACTAAATTCATCCTGGAAAGTGATATCCCAGCCTCTTCGGGTCCCCTGAACATAGTTGAAATAAACTATGATGATCTTTTTAACCCCGCAGAGACTGCTCATCTGTCTGAAATTCTTGTGTCTCTAGTAGCTCAACAACAGCATGCTGACGTCTCTAGTCCTACTCAATCTGAAGATCTGTCACTCGACACTTCCACCTCGCCGGTTGAGGAGGGAAATTCAACTCCTATTTAACCAACCATAGAGGTTCCAGTCTTAGAAGATGCAGCTCCAGTAACTACTCACAAAGTCTCAATCTAATCAAATGCTTATGCAGACTTTGATGATGAAGAAATCGAAAACATCGTCACAAGAACATATCTACGGGTTATCACTAGCTCATTATTTTAGGGGGGACCATCTTCAGTCCAGGGGGAACTCCGATCCGAAGTTCTGGGGGAACCTCTTTCAACAGCTGCAGTTCAAACTCCCACAGTCCAAGACACTTCTGCGGGCTGCTCTCAAGTCGAGGGAGAACTACCTTCACCATCCGCAGTCTCATCTGATGTCGAAGATATTCCCTATACCGCATCCGCTGATCACCAACAACCTTGCTTTCACATCTGGACAAGAGATCACCCACCGGGACAAATCATCGGCAATCCATCCGCATGCATACAAACTCGGTCTTCAAATGATCTAACGGATCACTGCCACTACGCAGCCTTTATGTCCTCAGTCGAGCCTCGAATCATAAAAGAAACACTTTTGGAGCCCGACTGGATCACTGTAATGCAAGAAGAACTAGCTGAGTTTGAAAGGAACAAGGTATGGAAACTGGTACCGAAGAGAAAAGGCCACACGATCTTCGGTACCAGATAGGTTTACAAAAACAAGCTTGACGAATCCGGTGCGGTGGTAAGAACCAAAGCAAGGCTCTTCGCTAAGGTGTACTATTAACATGTTGTCGTGCACGTATTAAACAAGTAAATTATCATTGCTGGTTGTACTTAAAATATAGCACATGGAAGCAGGTTCGAATCCTCAGGGACACAGCCTAATGGTCAATGCCTTTTTGCATCAGGCACATCTAGTCAATACAAAAACTATTAAGAAGGGGGTTTTGAATTAAACTAAATAAACTAGAATTTGCAGTGATATTAAATTAAATGAAAATCAATAATAAAAATGGTTTCAGTTCTGCTGCGACTTTCCTAATCATGCAACTAACCCAAATCCGATTATTTGAGATGCGTTCTATCTAAGCTGGTACTGAGAAAAACTAACAAGCTCTAGTAATTTCTTTTTTTACCTAAATTAGTTAATCAAAACAAGCTCTTCAATTAACCCTAACTTTTTATTGTTCAATTAAATAAGCTCTTAATTAAATCAGAAAAGTAGCATTAATTTCTTTGTAAAATTCCCATCAATATCCAATACTTCTCACAAGCTCGGAAGCGTAAAGATATGATTTTTCAGTTTATATCAGAGTTAAATCCCAAAACGGAATCAATCTGATACTTGTTACTTTTACCAATTTATTAGAAAAATTATGGATTCTATAACTGATTAACTGGAATGATAAAACCCTAGCTAGGTGATCACACTAACAAGAATTCAAATCAAACATTCATTAAGCTCAAAACTGAAGAATCTAGATAGAAACACAAATCAAAAACCAGATCTAATGATCAATCACATAAAAAGTACTTGTCTTTTCAGAACTGAAAACTAAAGTTTTAGCCAGACATGAGTAAAATCTGATAAAAACAAATTAGAAGAGACATCAAACAACTAATCTTTCTAATCTACTTGAAGGAGATGATCCACAGTCTTCAGATCTTCAAAAATCGTTGAAATCGGAGAAGAAACACCTCCAAAATCGTATTTTCGTCGTCTGGTACCTCTAGAATCGCCAACTTAGGTTACTGGAATGCTATCAGGGTCTATTTATACGTCCAGGAGCAAAAACGATGTGCATGCGATCGCATGTAGACAACCTACGATCGCAGGTATTACCAAAAACACGTCACATGCCTTTTTAATGAAGTAGAATACCATTTTGGCACTTTTTGGCCAACCTGCGATTGCATGTACACAACTTGCGATCGCAGGTTTTCATTTTTAACTTCCAGATGAATTTTTGGCACTAAAAAACCACGAATCCATGCTGCGACCTAACCTGCGATCACATAAAGGCCCCATGAGATCGCATAAGGGCAATCAGATTTATGGTTCTCGAGATATGGTCAAAATGCTAACAGGGGGTCAAAGCTGCCAACAACATCCTTTAACTTTAGATTGCATATTCTATCTTCGTGTGATCAATTCAATCGAATGTTTCTTGACCAAAGCATCTTCCAATCATTCCTCATAATCCTTCATAAGTTCGAAGCTCCACTTAAAGCTCCAAAAGCGCATCCAACTGCTCCCAATGCACTGCTCCACTTGAACTATCTGAAATTGACATAAAAACATGAGCAGTATGGGAATTCTAACGAAATACATGAGCTGAATATTATTTAAATAAATTACATGCAAATGTAGAAAAAATGATTCTAAAATGATAATAAAAACTACCCTATAAGCTGCATAAAATGGCATCTAACAAATCTCCCCAACCTTAAACCTTACTTGCCCTCAAGTAAGAAAAAAGAATAAAACGTTATAAACAAAATGGAAATATGTAGATGACATTAAAAGAATTTAAAATAAAATAGAACAAAAACTTAAACTAAAGTACTTCACTCTTTTTTTTGTCACATGATCAGATTTCACAACGAGGAAGCTCCAATGAAATCACTACCTAGACAACTATCTCAATACTTTGTATTAACGATTCGGAATTATATTTAAAAAGTTAAACCAACCTCGAGCAAATAATTTTTACGCTAAATTAAATTGGTGAAAACAGTGTATTTTTAAAAATAATTTCACGAAAATTCGTTTATAAAAACTTAGCTCGACCAACCCCTCCTTTTTTTCCGAACTCGTCCAATAAACGCGGTAAGCTCCATTACGGACAGAAAATCCAAGCTTACCCCTATGACTCCACTATCGAGGGATCAATCTCATTATACCACATGTCTTCTTTGTCTTGATCAAATCTTTAGATTTAACTTGTTTGCTTCTTGATTTCGACTTGAACTTGACTTGGATTTGACTTTGAGTTGCAGATTTCTTCAAGTTGCTTGATGTAACATTTCTAACATTTATATTGTCTGGGCGCGAATTTTACTTTGAGGCCCACCATATCTTCAATACTTCAAAAATGATAACTATTTGTGGGTATAACAAGAGTTCCCTCCTAACCTCAAAAGGCGTAGAAACTATAGGGTTCAGTACTTTAAGGAATGATAAGGGTTATCCAATCTAGGTTCTTTTTAAGGCATTCAAGGAAATTATTTTCAAAACACTGTTCGTTTTTCCATCCCACACTTTCATTGTAAAAATTATCTTACTCTTATGTTGGTTCGTATTGAAAACATTTAAATCACTATATGATATTAATTATAACTCATTCTAATGAGACTGTTATTTTCGGTAACTATCACACTTCATCTTAACAGACCTATCGAATGTAAAAAGATATCTTCATCTAGTGTAATTTTTTAAATTTTTTCGATTTTTTTGGAATGCAGAAAATAAAAATAAAAATAACTAGAAATAAAATCTTTTTGGTTTTTTCTTTGTTTTTATGAATGCAGAAAAATAAAAAGGAAACTATTTTTGGATTTTTGATTTTTTAATATGCAAATGCAATAGAATAAAATGCAAAAATAAAAATAGAATTTGTAAATTTTAAATGAAAAACTGAAAAATTAAAATTTTAACAAAAAATGTAAATTTTTACACTAACCCCCTCCCCAAGCTTAAAATGATGCATTGTCTTCAATGCTCAGAGAGGAATGAACAGCTCAATAAAGAATATAAAAACAAAAAGCCTGCAGCTAGGAATGAATGTACCTGATAAGGTTGCAGAAATTTGATTTTGACGAACATGTGGCGAAGAATCTGAATTTCAGCAACTTTGAAGATTCTCTGATTTCCCTTAGCTTGCTTGGGACTGCAACCATTTCTATATTGAAAGCATAAAAACTAAAAACTACTCATCGGATTGCCTCCCGGAAAGCCGTCCATTTTTAAAGTCGTTGGCTCGACTTTGCCCAACCAAATTTATGAACTGTTGTGGTTGGGACTTCCTTGAAGCTCAAATCTTTTTCTTGTGACTCCATATCCCTTCAAATATGGCAATATGGGTGGATCTGGAACTTGTTCAGCAAACTGGAAAGACTCCAAATAGTTATCAGATAAGCCTTTCAGTTGATTAGACTTCTTTCTCTTTCTGATCTTCTTTTTCTTCCCAGAAATCTTCTCTTCAGATTCTTTTCGTTTCAGATTCATACCAGAAATCACTTTTCCCTCTTTTTCTTCCAAAAGTTTGTTTCTTTTCACATTTGTCTTGATTTTTTCTTAGCAGATTCTAGCTCAACCTTTTCCACCTCCCCAAGTTTATCTTCTACCAGCTCCTTGGATATATTATCAGATGAATTCCTGTCTAAAAAAATTTCTTGCACAGAGACATTAGAAAACTCATAGCAGCCCTTAGACAAAGGACTGCTGGTACCCATATAATTAATAAAATTATTTTCAGAAGGAAAATTATCATTACTAATTTGAAATTTAACCACTTCCTCATCAAACTCCATTGAAATCATTCCATTAAAAACGTCAATTTTCGTTTTTACAGTATTCATAAAAGCAATTCCCAAAATAATAGAGTTTGCATCAGAAGTGTCCAAGCTTCCCATGTCCAATATATAAAAATCAGCGGGAAAAATAAGCTCACCCACTTGGACAAGAACATCCTCAAGCACACCTTTTGGATGTAATGTTGAATGATCCGCGAATTGGATGATGGTCCCGGTCTTTTTCAAAGATCCCAATTTTATTTTTTCAAAAACAGAATAGGGAAGGACATTGACTGAAGCTCCTAGATCAAGCATGGCTTTTGGAAAATCAAGGTTCCCCAATTTACAAGGAACTGAGAAAATCCCCGGATCCTTGCACTTTGGAGGCAAACCTTTTTGTAAAATTGAAGATATGTTTTTTCCAGCTTTTAAAATCTCATTAAATTTCAGGTTTTTTCTTTGAAACACATAAATTTTTTAGAAACTTAGTATAGTGAGGGATATGTTGGATAATATCCAGAAGTGGAAGATTTACCTCAACCTTGCGAAAAATTTCCATGATATCCTCATCCTCATTTTTGTGCTTCGTGCTCCTCAGTCGCGATGGGAAGGGCGGTAATGGCTTGTATTCTTTCAGAATTGGATTGGGTAGTGTTGAAGTTTCTTTTTCTTCCAGATTTTCTTTAGCTTCTTCTTCAATCAAGACTTCTTCATACTCTTCAGCTTCAGCTCCTTGAGACTCCAGACGACCCACAGAAGTGGCAAGTTGAGACACCTGTTGCTCTAGATTCTTGATATTTGCTCTAGTTTCTGTCTGGAATGTTTGGGTGCTCCTGGCCAGACTTTTTACAATATCCTACAAGGCTGTGCTAGAGCTTCCAGAATGTTGCAGTGAAGGCTGCTGAAAATTTTGCTGAAAACCCGGCTGTTGAAAATTTTGTTGCTGCTGAAATCCGGGTGGAGACAAAAAATATTGTTTATGCTGATAATTATTCTGAAAATTTTGTCGGTAGCCTCCGACAACTTTGACTGCAACTGTTTCCTCTTGCAATATTAGGCACATATCTGTAGGGTGATCAATCTTCAAGCAAATCCCACATTGTTTCTTTGCAGCTGCTTTTTCTTTAGTCAAGAGCAGAACAACTTTCGTCAATTCAGATATCTGAGCTTCCAGATGAACATTGTTGACTTCCTTGACACCCCTTGGTTGATCTGGATACCACTCGTCTTCATTCCCGAAATTTTTAGACTCGATCGCCAACTTTTCGATTAGCTCTTTGATTTCAGTTGGGGTCATGTCACCCAAAGAACCACCACTAGAAGCATTTATCATGCGCCTCTCCATAGGTGTCAGGCCTTCACAAAAACAATTGTAGAGTTGATAATCATTGATCCCATGTTGTGGGCACCATACTATAAGCTTCTTGAATCTTTCCCAATAAGTATGTAAAGATTCACTTTTTCCTTGTTTGATCCCAATGATTTCTCTTCTGATACTGGAGACTCGCATTTCTGGAAAGTGTTTCTCTAAAAACAGGTTCGCAAGCTCGGTCCAAGTGGTGATGGAACCAGATGGGAGTTCATAAAGCCATTCTCTTGCTGAATCTTGAACTAAAAAGGGGAATGCCCTTAGTTTTATTTGGTCTTCAGTAACTGCATGAGGCTTTATTCCAGAACATACCACATGAAATTCCTTGAGGAATTTATGTGGGTCTTCGTTTTCTAGACCGCGGAATGTGGGAAGAAGATGAATCAGCCCAGATTTGAGTTCGAAGTTCTGGACTTCCAGAAACGTAATGCAAAGGGGCTGTTGATTGAACTCTTGGGTTGCCCACTCGCGAAGAGTCTTTTCAGCATCGTTTCCATTTTCATTCATGTTTGATTTTTCAGATTTGGTTTCTCAAGAGTCTGTGGTTTCATATTTAATGGAGGAAAGTGGGGAATAAGTTTTATAAAGGCTGTTTTGAGGAGAAGATGGGGATACTTTCGGAAAAAATGGATCTGGTGTGGGGGTTTCTAGATCCACAAGGGAGTGCCTTGTGGTGTGGGGGTTTCTGGAGGTACGGATGAAGACGAACCAAAGAGACCAGCTGATTGTTTCTTTCTTGCTACTTCTTTCTTCAGTTTCCTTGCAGTTCGCTCGATTTCTGGATCAAAAACTAAAGGTGTACCTGAACAAAAAATTCTTGGCATAAAACTATTAGAAAGAACCGTGTCCCCGGCAACGGAGCCAATTTGTTAACACGCTGTCGTGCACGAATTAAACAAGTAAATTATCACTGCTGCTTGCACTAAAAATATAGCACACGGAAGCAGGGTCGAATCCTCAGGGACACAACCTAATGGTCAATGTCTTTTTGCATCAGGCACATCTAGTCAATACATAAATTATTAAGAAGGAGGTTTTGAATTAAACTAAATAAACTAGAATTTGCAGTGATATTAAATTAAACAAAAAATCAATAATAAAAATGGTTTCAGTTCTGCTGCGACTTTCCAAATCGTGCAACTAACCCAGATCCGATTATTTGAGATGTGTTCTATCTAAGCTGGTACTGAGAAAAAAGTAACATGCTCTAGTAATTTCTCTTTTACCTAAATTAGTTAATCAAAACAAGCTCTTCAATTAACCCTAACCTTTTACTGTTCAATTAAATAAGCTCTTAATTAAATCAGAAAAGTTGCATTAAGTTCTTTGTAAACTTCCCAGCAATATTCAATACTTCTCACAAGCTCGGAAGCGTAAAGATATAATTTTTCAGTTTATATCAGAGTTAAATCCCAAAACAGAACCAATCTGATACTTCTTACTTTTACCAACTTATTAGAACAATTACGGATTCTATAACAGATTAACTGGAATGATAAAACCCAAGCTAGGTGAGCAGACTAACAAGAATTCAAATCAAACACTCATTAAGCTCAAAACTGAAGAATCTAGATAGAAACACAAATCAAAAACCAGATCTAATGATCCATCACATGAAAAGTACTTGTCTTTTCAGTACTGAAAACTAAAGTTTTAGCCAGACATGACTAAAATCTGATAAAAACAAATTAGAAGAGACATCAAACAACTAATCTTACTAATCTACTTGAAGGAGATGATTCACATTCTTCAGATCTTCAGAAATCGTTGAAATCGGAGAAGAAACACCTCCAAAATCGTATTTTCGTCGTCTGGCACCTCTGGAATCGCCAACTTAGGTTACTGGAATGCTATCAGGGTCTATTTATACGTCCAGGAGAAAAAACGATGTGCATGCGATCACATGTAGACAACCTACGATCGCAGGTATTACCAAAAATACGTCACGGGCCTTTTTAATGAAGTAGAATACCATTTTAGCACTTTTTGGCCAACCTGCGATCGCATGTATACAACCTGCGATCGCAGGTTTTCATTTTTCACTTCCGGATGAATATTTGGCACTAAAAAACCTCGAATCCATGATGCGACCTAACATGCGATCGCATAAAGGCCCCATGCGATCGCATAAAGGCAACTTGAAATCGCATGTTGAGCCTAAGACGTCCGAAATTTTGTCTACTTTCCATATCATTTTCAATCGCATCAATCAAAGTTACGGTTCTCGAGATATGGTCAAAATACTGACAAGGGGTCAAAGCTGCCAGCAAGATCCTTTAACTTTAGATTGCATATTCTATCTTCGTGTGATCAATTTAATCGAATGTTTCTTGACCAAAGAATCTTCCAATCATTCCCCATAATCTTTCATAAGTTATAAGCTCCACTTAAAGCTCCAAACGTGCATCCAACTGCTCCCAATGCACTACTCCACTTGAACTATCTGAAATTGACATAAAAACATGAGCAGTACGGGAATTCTAACGAAATACATGAGTTAAACATTATTTAAATAAATGACATGCAAATGTACAAAATATGATTCTAAAATGATAATAAAAACTACCCTATAAGATGCATAAAATGGAATCTAACAGGTACAGTCAACTGGAAGGTGTTGACTATGATGAAACTTATGCCCCTGTAGCACGAATGGAGGCTATACGCATTTTCTTGGCGTATGCGGCACATAAGAACATTAAGGTTCACCAAATGGATGTAAAAAGTGCCTTTCTCAATGGTGAACTGAAAGAGGAGGTTTACTTGCAACAACCTCCAGTTTTTGAGAGTCAAGAATGTCCAAACCACTGTTACAAGCTTGAAAAGGAAGTTTATTATCTGAAATAAGCTCCAAGGGCATGGTATGAGACTCTTTCAGAGTTTCTTGTTACATTCGGTTATAAAAGAGGTGTGATTGATCCCACATGATGCTTGTTCAAATTTATGTGGATGATATCATTTTTGGTTCAACAGACCAGAAAATGGTGGATGATTTTGCAAAGCTCATGACCAACAAATTTCAAATGAGCATGAATAGAGAGATTAACTTCTTTCTAGGCCTTCAAGTTAAACAAGTCCCTCAACGGATCTTCATCCATCAAGAAAAATAAACCTCAGAGCTACTGAAGAAATACTCGATGGATAACTGTTCCTCAGCCAAAGTTCAAATGGCCTTTGGATACAAGATCTCTTTTGATCCTACTGGAGAATCAGTCGATCACAAAATGTATCGAGGAATGCTTGGATCATTGATGTATCTAACTACAAGCAAACAAGACATTGTCTTCGCCACAGGCTTATATGCTCGATACCAGGTCGGCCCTATAGTATCTCACCTGACCGCAGCTAAGCAAATCTTCTGATACCTCAAGGGAAGCAAAGCTCTAGGCCTCTGGTACCCAGCACGAAATGACTTCAGCCTACAAGCCTTCACCGATGCGGATCATGCCGGTTGTCGATTGGATCGAAAGAGTACTTCTGGTGGCTGCCAATTTCTCAGAGGAAGATTAGACAGCTGGTCCTCAAGAAACCAAAATTGCGTTCTGTTGTCTACCACAGAGGCTGAGTATGTGGCCGCAACCAGTTGCTGTTCTCAAATTCTTCGGATGAAAACTCAACTGATGGACTACGGGTACAAGATGTTGGGGGTACCAATTTATTGTGAATCGGAGAGTGCCATTGCAATTTCTCAGAATCCAATTCACCACTCAAAGACGAAGCACATTGAATTGCGGTACCACTTTATCAAAGACCACAAACTTAAAGGTAACATCGAACTGATCTTTGTTCCTACTCACGAGGAGATAGCTGATGTATTCACTAAAGCACTTGATGCCACCAAATTGAATAATTTTTTAGAAATGTTAGGTATGATGAATCCTAAACCGCAATTCTTTTTGATTTGATAGCTATCGCGGTCAGTAAGTTGTGAAGAATTTGCTTCTTTTCTTTTCAAAAAAAAATTCTTGAAGCATTTTCTTCACTGCGGTACTAGGATGATATATTTGTCATATGTCCTTTTGGTATACCTTGTATACCGCAATCACATATGATTCATATATTTTTCGCGTCCTTAATTCCTTTTATTTCTAACTGTTTGATCATGTGTTTCCTCAATTCATGCTACCGCAGTCCCAACATACTCAACCGCAGTCATCTGATCTCAACCGCAATCATTTTTTTTCAACCGCAACTACATTGAATGTGTGACAACCCGAAAATTCCATTCGTACAAACCCTACTGTCAAGCACTTCAAATAAAGGTCAAATACTTTTCTGTTAAATTTTAGCCCGTTTAAAGTCCGTTTGAGTATCTTAAATCTTAGTGCTTCAGGAGATAACTGGAGAGAGGATACCCTAGGGTTTATTGTGCAACAATAAAGTCTAAAAACTCAAAGAGTTTGGAGTTTACGGCCCAAATATGGTGTTTACGACCGTAAACCCCAAGGAGTATAAATATGACACTTAGTCATTTTTATCACTTTTTCCACCTTCAAGCTCAAGAACACTCCCTTTTCTGTCTTAAGTATCATCCGACTTTTCTTCAAGATCTTCCAAAATGTAAGTGTTTCTTTCCTAGATTCATTGATATAACACTTCATCTAGTGTTTATACACGATTTCATCCATGAAATCTTGTCTTTTTCATAGATCTTCAAGTGTTCTTCAAAACACCAAGAACAACAAGAACACACACTAGTGTTCTTGGGCTCTAAACACTCTTTCAAGCTTCATATAAGTAAGTATACTCCTCCTATCGAGTTGTTTGCTTAGTATACTTGTTAAATCATGGAAGAACACCAAGAAAACCTCAAGAACACATGGGTTTACGGTCAAGGGATCTCCTTGAACCGTAAACACCATCAAGTGGTGTTTTTATGCCACTAACACCTTCTATGGCTTGGATATTGGACTAGAACCTTGCATGCATGAGCTAGAAACCCCAAATCACGAAATGGTTGGAGAGACCATGAGTTTACGGCCGTAAACTCATGGGTTTATGACCGTAAACTCAAGGGTTTACGACCGTAAACCCCCAAGGGTGGTCCACGGACCATAAACTCCAAAGATGAGCCATTTCGAGCCCTTGTCCCTTCCTAAGCCTTTGATACAAACCTAGAACACTTCCTTGAAGGGTATAAGACCTTAAAACACACAAATGAACCAATTACCATGAGTTTACGGCCGTAAACGCATGGGGGAATTGACCAAAAACCGTAAACTCATGTATTGGTGCCAAATGGGAAGTAAACTCCAAAGTGAGGTCATATTCTCTTTAGATGCAACCCTTTAGTACTACTAGCACTTGAAACAAAGTGTTTCCATGTATTAGGGTGTCCTTACTTGATTTATTAGTTGTTAAATGACTACTTGGATACATTTATGTATCACTACATGTTACATAGGATCCGTGTGTGTGTTCAAGTCCTCACTTGACACTTTGCATCCTACCCGGCACATCCATCCAAACCACTCACTGCAGGTGAGTTCATACCCCTTAATTAACCTTTTAAATGTTTTTAAATGCTTTTATGGGGGGGAATACAAGTTGAATCATGATAGTTATAATATCAATCACATGTGATTAATAACTATCATGATATGGATTTACTACACTTTTAGCTGTTTTACCAAGTATACTACTTCAAAATGATTTCTCGAATGTTTTTACACGTTAAACTCATTATCAAAATTGAATTCTAAAAACTATACTTTCCTTCCAAACCCTGTTGTACCTATGCTTCAAACAAAGGTTTTCATGTACTTCAAACTGTGTTTCAAATAAAGGATTTCTTATACTTTAAACGGTTTACTTCTAAATCATTTTATAAATTAACTTCAAGCCATCGTTTCTCATTATTAAACTCTTCAAATGTTTTACAAAACTTCTTTTAAACTTTTATATTATCAATTGCATGCCTCTATATGTATAGTTATATAAGTAATGTTTAAAGGACTTAGGACTGCTAACCCGCCTTATTTCCTGTTCCTTGTTTGGTTGTGGACTTAGGGTATCCTGTTATTTGTCCGAAGGTCGTCTAAATATTAGTTATATATCATGTATACATATATAGACATAAAAGTTGTATTAGCCAGTTCAGTACCTTTGGGTAGCAAAGGCATCCTTCCATTTATTCATATACATATATTACAAGTAACTATTATGGGTATAGTTAGGAGATACTAATTACTATTTCTAGTATAAGGAATCACACAAGAGTCAGTTCATTCATGAGTCTATACAATTATTTTAATACTATAAATAGAATGTGACAAACTACTTCTCGATACGACACTTCTTAGTGGTATCACCGTGTAACCAGAGTCTCCTGGAGGGAGAGCGGACATTATGTGTATAGATCTATACGGGACAGACACTCCCACATCCTGACTGCTAGCTACAGTCCGCGCCGATAAGGCCCAGGGGTGACAAAATGTCACATTATCATATATGACCTGGAGGGTCATCAATTATTCAGCGTCGATCAGCATGGTTACATACGAGTTCACATTCAAACCTTTATTTTATCCAATTAAGATTTAAAGGCCAATTTAGACTTTTCGAGGCGTATTGTTCATTTAATACCACCTGGAGTCTACACTTCATTCATTTAGGCTTTTCGAGGCGTATTGTTCATTCGATACCACCTGGAGTCTATGTTTTATTCACTTTATAGCCAGCAGTGTCACTGCTGAGGTAAAATATTATTTTCCCTATTATAGTTACTTTGTGATTTTATCACATACACGTTCATGAATATCTATAATTTTAATTATACTAAGGGAAAAACCTTCATTTTTACAAAGGTGCAAATCTTCAAAACAGTCGGGTCTTGGTAGAAGGCTACTTTTTATACTAGTAGGAAATATGGGATTTTCTAGGGTTTTCCATACTTAGACCAGGTTTTCATAAAACAATTACAAATCTTTTCTTTACAGTTTTGCTAAGCAATGACACTAAAATACTTATGTTCTCACCAGCTTTAAAGCTGATACTCGTTTTCAAAATAACTTGTATTCTCAGGTCACCAGTAGACAGGTACGATGACCAGGTTTTAAGAAGACGGAGCGGTCAAGACTTGTCTTTTATTTCAGTTTCTTATTATCATGTCGTATATTATGAAAGAACACACATGTATTAAAATTCTACTATTAATGCAATGGATGATGTTGTTGCTTGTTTACTACTTTACATTGTTGTGATACTTTACATGACGTCCTCCGCCCCAGAACGTTTCCGCCGTTCTTGGTTTTGGGGTGTGACAGAATGTTTCGGCTGTCACTTCATAATGACTAAAAGGAATTTGTGTGCTACTTAATGCTCTTTAATAAAAAACATTCTTCCCAACATTCATTTTGTAGCATACAATGTTTCAAATCTTTTCAAATGATTTCATTTAGTCATGCCTATTTTTGGCTAATAAACAAAGAATGTGTTTTTCCATAAAATGCAATCTTTAAGAAATCTTTTTCATTAACAAGTCTAATCCCCAGCCGTTAAATTTCAAATCCGTTTCAACTTCCTACTTTTGTCCAACGGATAAAAAACCCCACCACATGATTTATAGACGTGTGATATTGGGTCTGGCATTTCAATAAATGCTCCTATTTTCTCTCAAAAAAAATCTTTTTTTTATTGTTTCTGATAATGTTAAAAACCCAAAGTTTTTACTTTATACGTTGTAATTAAATTAACTACAATAAATTTTCAAATCCGGAGGTATAAAAACCCCCTTTTCCTCCCAAGAAAGATTTACGCTTTCTGAACCCTACCGGTGCACTCTCTCATCTTCATCTTCTTGCTCAATCTGTTTTCTACAAGTTCTTCAAACCTTTTCAACAAAACGGTGAAATCAGGCACCTCAAAGAAACAACCCAAGGCTTCAGGGTCTGCTAAGCTAACTGGTTCAGGCTCCACCATGAAGAATCAGTCCCCATCCATTGCTTCAAGCAACTTTAGGGTTGTGTTCGAAGATCGCCCAAACTACAATGACGTCATTCGCTTGATGATAAAGTTCATCCACTACCATCCTCTGTTTGGGGCTTTTGATTCCTTCAACGACGTGGTTCCTCTACCCATCCTGTTCAAATGTGCTTGTTCCACCTACCGTCCCAGTCATAACCTCCAGGAAGTGCACCTGCACCTTATTGACGACTCTCTGGTCGTCCTCACCAAACCAAAGTTCATGGAAGCCATCAATCTCAGAGTTCCTTCCAACACCCAATTTTTCTCTCCAACCACTGACATCATCACTACCCTGTACCAGATGGGGTATCAAAAGAAGTTGAAGCTAGTCGGTGAATTCAAGAAAAATAAGCTACCGGCGGTGTGGCAGTTTGTTTGCCACTTCGTCATCAGAAGCTAATCTGGCAGAACCGGCGGAATCGACAATATGGGCATTAAGCTGCTCGAGCTGGTATGGAGTCTCTTCACTAGCAACTCGGTCAATTTTGGTCAGATTCTGTGGGATGATTTCCTTCAATATATCCACAAAGAAAACCCTCGACAGGACGCTACGGAACTGACCTTTGCTCGTTTTTAGTCTTTGTGCGTCTCGGATATTCACAAGGAGGCCAAGTTGGATATGGGTGACGACTCCACGCTCTTCATCACCCGTGATCTCAAAAAGTACACTCCCTCTAAGGATCAAACTGTATTTGGATATCTTAGGGGACTGTCCATGTATATCTTGGAGTCTATTGGACTCTCTGATACCGCAGTTGCTAACCATATCATCGCTATGAGTGGATATGAACCCTACCACTCTTCCCCGCCTCAACCCGGTCAAACTGCAGCCACTCACACCGAAACGCAAGGACCCTCTACTAGCGCAGTTCCTACTTCCTCACATGTCCCTACTACTGAAGCCCAATCTAGCAAACCTAAAACCAAGCGTTTCAAGCAAGCTGTATCATCCAAGAAGCCCCCCCCTGCAATAGGGTCAAAAAGGGTGAAATGACCTCCATCCCCCCCCCACACACACACACACCAAATCTCACGATATTCCGACCAATATTGAAACGTCTTTCCAAGACTCCGGTGATGTTTTCCGGCGAAAGAAACTCAAGCTGACCCCCCAACCAGAGCCAAATGCGTACCCGGACAGATACCACAGTCTCTCTAAAGACTCTGGTAGTCCTTAGAGCCCCCGCAGGCTTACTCGCTTCTACCCTCTCCAGTTACTTAGATACAGTAAGTGTATCTATTTCATCATCTCATGGAAACCGCACCCCAGTAGGATTCCAAGTGGATCCCATTGGTTTACATCGCCCTAAGGTCTTCAGGGCTACACACTTGCACGTTTTTGAGCCAGAGGAGTTGCGCTCCATCCTTCTTTCAGTCACACAAACACTACAAACACCAAACCAACTGCAGGGCAATTCTTCAGCCCATGCCAGAACCGAACCGAGGCCACACTTGTCTACAAGACAAGGAGACCGAGGAAGTTTGGGAAATCCTACTCCACCACCATTACACACAAGTGCTTTAGGCATGGTGAGCACAAATGTGCAGGGATCCATGAACCCGAGGGACACCTCGGTGCGATCAAAAGGATTTGACGGTTATCGTTCCGATGATTCTTGGACTAAGTACCAAACCAGTACTGAATCTGGGATGTGGAAATACCAAGCATTTCACAGAGCACTCCAAGCACGAAAGGATCGGCAAACCCAACAGCGTGAAAAGGACATTCAGACGGTTGCTAAATATTGGGCAGAAATGTTCAATAATGCCAAGACTGTGCATGATATCCTGAAAATTCAGGATTGGGTGTCAACAATGGAAGCCATTATGCAACATGCACATGATCAAACCGGCGGTGTCGGCCCTTCAAATCGACCTCGTTCAGAAGCACATGATTCCAATGCGGATAGTAGTGCAGTCCAACTCAGCTCCGGTCCTATGTTTGGTCTGGATGACATAGCATTTGATGATGTTCAGCAACCAGCTCAATCTGATGAATTCTTAATGGTGTTTGATGATGATGAATCTAGTGGCTCTCAACACTCAACCTCCCAGCCCAAAGAAAAGAAGAAGAAGAAGAAGAAAAAGACCACGGTTACTCGCAAGGAATTTCTTTCCTTGCAATCAAAATTTGATCAGATTCTAATTGCAGTAACCACAAGTCAACCGCAACAGGATCCAGAGGTCCCTACCCCGCAGTCTCTCGCTGAGAGAGTTGAACGCTTAGAAACCCGAGAAATACTTACAGCCGAACGTATCATCCTCAAGGTCGAAATAGGTATCTGAGCCCTTGACAACAATCGTTGTGCGGACAATAAGCAATTTCTCTCTACTGCCACAAACCTCATCAAAGAGGTTACCGCAATCAAAGATGAAGTCAAGTCAACTCCCGACGCCCAAGCTGCCCGTTCCAAGAAACTTGCTGAAGAAACTCACAATGCATATGAGTCAGCAATTGCGGTCCTACAGTCTACAATCAACAATCTTCGTCGATTAGCTTCCAATCAGCTCCATTTCAATCAGATCCTCCAACTCACCAAATACATTCACCAACTGCTATTTAATACCGATATCCCTTCAAATCTACAAGTCTCTGAGTTGATCAAAAATCAATTCACTACGACTTTCTCTAAAATAGATGGTCTCCGGCAGTGGTTTGAGGATCAACGTGTGGTTGATTCCTCAAAAGGGGGAAGTGATCAGAGCCCCTTCAATCAACAAGATCCCTCTCCAACCCCTTCAATTCATCAAACTCCACCCACTGCAGATCAAGTCAAGCCTCCAACTCCTCAAGCTTCACCAAAATCAACTCCGATACAAACTCATCAATCTCCCCACCGCAACAAGATTCCCCAGTACAAATTCAAGATCAGCATCAGTCTCCTCCCCATCAAGAAACTCCCCCACAGTTCAAAAATCTCAAGCCTTACATGTCATCAGAACACTCAACCAACTCTCTGGCGGCGATTCAAAGAAAGAAAGATTGGCGAGCTGCAAAGTTCGCAGAGCGGATCTGGAGAGAGCACGACTTCGACACAACCATGGACGAATCTCTAATCAACTCGTGGGTCAATCCCATACGAAGGCTCCTGGACGACGACTACAAGCCATGGATGACCTTTGCTGAGCCCCCATCAGATGGTTATTGGGACATTCCAATATCCCCCATTTCAATCTACTTATCAGTTTTTCAGCCATTTGATCTCAGTCCTCCTGACAACCAGAGACTTCCTCTCGATATTGAGCGATTGAATCAATTTCACGCCAAGCGTGGAACTTCTATAGAAAAGATATGGTCCAACGATATACCTGAAGCTGTCAAAAGCTACAAGGTCATGAAGTTCATGAAAACTGATTTCATTCAATACACTCTTGCCAGGAGAGGGATGGACTACATAAGGACACAGGCGGATATTCCTTGCATGAATCCTAAAGAAATTTTCCTTATCGCATGGTTCTTCCAAGTCAAGGCAGATAAGCACCCTAAAATGAAAATTACGTATGAAAAGGCGTGTGACTTCCTCAGAGCCTTAGTCGGTGACATCGGGAAAATTGATGCATAAATTTATCTTGTTTTGGCTTCAAAGTTCAACTTTCCAGCGTTTGAACCAGCTCCAAGCTACACCGAAGGCTATCAAGAGATTTCAATTGGCTCTACCAATTATCCAGAATTGGGAGTCATCTACAAAGGGGCTAACAGTGATATGAAATACTTCATTCCTGTCACGTCTATGCACAAACTGACTAGGAAACAACTAGAAGTAACTTTAGCTGCGGTTCAACGTTCCAAGTTCACAACTGATGAACTAAAATTCGAGATTTCAAGGAGGATCGTTTGGCTAGGAGAAGTGAGAAAGTTTTGGTGGCTTCTCATTAAGTTTTTGAAGCTTGATCGTTGATGATAAAGTTCAAGAGGTCACTTAGGGGGAAAATGTTAGAACAAGAATTGACCACCTCAACTTGAATACCGCAACCTCCCTATCTACTGCAACCGCAACTGCAAGTTGTCTCTACCGCAACCTCTCTCATCAGCAGTGAAGAAAAACATTCAATTGACTTAGCGTAATTTACTAGTTTATCCATTGGACCTTGCATGGTCACTATAGTTAGTAGTTTTAATATTTATTTATTTTGGATGTATTTTTTAGAGGCTCTATAAATAGAGTGATCTTGTTCTGTATCAAACACCTCTTTTCACTCCTTATCTCTATCTTTCTTACTCTAATATAAAGATCGTTTTCTCTCATCTCTACCTTGCTTACTGATCATCATTGAAGATAATCTTCACTTTAAGCTGATCTCATTTACTAACTCGTGTTTGAATGCAAATTTTGTTAAGAATCAGTTTGGTGTTTACTTGATATAACTTGTTATTTACATCTCCTTTACATTTAAGTATTTTACATTTCTGAATATAACCTCTAAAAAATCTAACTTGTTATTGTTGAGCTATAATGATCCTTTGAGATTAACTTAATTTCGCAACCATATACTTGTACTAACGTTTGTTCAAGCGTTTCTCAAAAGTTTTTCTCTCAATAGTTAATATTGAAAGTTATGATTCCGGGTGTTGTGTGTTTTGACCTATTCAGATTAGTAATATATAATTTCATTATATCAATTGTAATAGTTTGTACTTCGTATATATGGCTCCTTCTTTTTCATTACACGAGTATTTCACAAAAATAGAAAAAAAGTTCAATTTTCTGAACGACTTAACATCAGCCATAATAAATTAATATGTAAAATCATTTCCATTTATTTCCAATGAAAGAAATCGCCCTACTTTCGCCTAACATTCTGTTTTTCACATGCAATTTTGATAATAAGTAGTAAAAATAAAATCCAACATATATCATACGTAATTAATGTGTCAAAACATTTCCACTTATTTCCAACTAAACAAATTATCCTATTTTCACCAAACTTTGTTGATAGACACACATTTTTGGTAATAACTTTATCGCACTATTGGTTATAGTGAAGGTATTTTATAATTTATATGAGCGAAACTTAATATATAAATATATATATATATATATATATATATATATATATATATATATATATATATATATATATATATATATATATATATATATATATATGTTTAGGATCTATGGAAAACAAAAACCATAAAAAAAACCTTAAAAGTCATAAAAATGCATAAAAAAACACTTAGAGATCACAAATATATACTTTGGACTTTATATTCTTAAAAATAGCAACTTTTATATAATTTCGCTGAAAATATTTTTGAAAAAAAATATAATTTCGCTGAAAGTATTTTATAATTTATATGAGCGAAACTTAATATATATATATATATATATATATATATATATATATATATATATATATATATATATATATGTTTAGGATCTATGGAAAACAAAAACCCTAAAAAAAACCTTAAAAGTCATAAAAATACATAAAAAACACTTAGAGATCACAAATATATACTTTGGACTTTATATCCTTAAAAATAGCAATTTTTATATAATTTCGCTGAAAATAGTTTTGAAAAAACCATATATATATATATATATATATATATATATATATATATATATATATAGACGACAGTTCTTTTCAGAATCAAAAGATTTGCGAGAACTTAAGAACTCCTAATTCACTCATCATTTTTCAAAACCAAAACCACCAATATTAACGAAATGCATTGTCTAAGTCATATCTAGGCAAAACATTAAAAAGATTTAACGATTTTTTTTTGAAAAATGTTATCGTAAATATGCATGCATGCACATATATATATATATATATATATATATATATATATATATATATATATATATATATATATATATATATATATATATATATATCAATGAATAATCATATCTACGTCCGCAGTCCATATGATTGTTTATTCATATCTATGCAAGCATGCATATCTGAGTCTATTTTTAATGTATATGACTGTAGAAGCGTGTTCTCAACTGCAAATGTTTTAGTTTTCAAGTTCCCACAAATCTTTATGTTCTAACAATCAGTTATCCCTTTCTCTCTTTCCTTCTTTTAATATATATATATATATATATATATATATATATATATATATATATATATATATATATATATACACACACATGTAACGACCCAAAAGTTATAAGGCAAAAATTGCATTTTTAGTTTAACTAGAAACACCAATTATCTTTTTCCAAACATTCAAAAGTATATCATAATAAAACTGTTATTAGAGTACAATCCCAAAATCATCAAGTTGTAGAATGTTGGGTGGATGCGCTGCGATCAAGTCGGGCCCTTCCCTTTTGACCCGGTAGTACCTGAAACCATGACCATAGTAACCGTTAGTGCAAAGCTTAGTGAGTTCTCCAAAATATCACATACCGTATTTACATAACAGTTAATACATATCTAGGTCTATTTCACCCCCTTCGGTCTCTTTCAACCAGTACTACTGGGTATATTTCAACCCCTTCGGTCTCCTTCAACCGGTACTGATTCTATTTCACCCCCTTCGGTCTCTTTCAATCGATATTGGGTGTGTTTCAACCCATTCGGTCTCTTGTAACTGGTAATGGTTGTATTTCAACCCGTTCAGTCTCTTTCAACCGATATCGGGTCTATTTCACCTCCTATAGCTAGCATATAATCTTAACAACAAGTGTCACAAAGACAACAACCAAATACAAACATTACATGAAATTGTCACGGAGACAACTATTATCCTTCAAACATAATCAGTAGGTTGGCATTGGTACCTTCGACCCACGAGTATATGGAACTAACTCACCTCAATCCGAGATAACCGAACACACGTGCCGCTGCTACCGGGATCCTCACACAGAATCATAACCAAATTATTCCAAATTAATAATTAAGGAAATTTCCAAAATCCAAGGTCCAAATATCCTCCTATCCTTCCAATGGGTAAAAGGCCATTTTACCCTTACCTTGTGTGACCCAAAACCTCATGGCCCCGCGTACCGCCCGCAGAAGCATAATGTACCACACGATGAAGCTTACCGATGGGGATTTCATGCATTACGTTGAGTGTACGCATTCGTACGACCAACATACGCGTTAAGGAGCCAAAACATAACCAAAGGATCTTACCCACTTAAGACCTTAATGTCCACAACGCATATCCACTTCTAGCTAAGGTCTAAATCCATAAATTTGATAACTTTAATCCATAGCATGGCTCCATGAGGTCCGAAATCTAGATCTATCATTTTATTTTCATGAAATGGACAACAACCCATGCATGGGTGAACTTCAAGCCAAAAGATACAATTTTTATCACTTAACAAGCTTTGAAATGACAAGATACGAAGTCTAAAGGTTTTGGAGTAACTTGTAGTTACAAATTCAAGCCATAGGACCAAAACATGCTTATCAAAACCCATAACTTGATTTACAATAAAGAACCATAAAGTTTAACACTTTATACCTCTAGAAGATAGATCAAGATGTAGAAAGTTATGATCCACAAGTTCCAAGCTAACCAACATTTCTCCAATGAGCTCCTTCCTCTTCAATGTGTATCAAAAACACTCCAAATCACTCAAAAGCCTCAAGAATTCTCAAATGAATGCTAGGGTTTCGATTTTAGGGTTAATGTTGATAGAGGCTGAAGATAATGGGGTTTTGACATAACTTAACGCCTTCAAATATAGGGTCTAAGACCCTAAATTAGGGTTTGCACCTTAGTAGAATATGCCTTGCGTACTCCTAGTATACTCAACGTAGTCCAAAGGCCATCCACGATCATCCATCCTAGTACGCCCGACATACTACCTGCACGCCCAACGTACTAGGCTTAGCCCTAAAACCACAAAACTTCTGAAGGCCATAATTTCTTTGTTCTATGTCTGATTTCGACAATTATTATATCCACAGAAAGGTAATGAGAAGCCCTACAATCCTATCAACTCTTATTTTCTTTAAAACTTTCCGAACTTAAATCCAAAATTCATAAAAGGTCTGAAATATCAATTTATAGTTATACCCTTGGGCTCCAAAGCATAAACTGAACTCTCGTATCTCCTAATCTACATTATCCACCTCCAAAGTATACCTGAAAATTTGATACACGACATGATTAAAACGACATCAACACGATACGATTTTTTCGTGTATGTGTTTTAGAAATTCGTTTTTCGTGTTTATTCGTGTCTGACTCGTATTTTAAATTCGTCTTTCGTGTCTTATACGTTTCAAACACGAATTTACCTATTTAGACACGATACACACGTATATACACATATATACTTTAGGGTTGAGTTTTATATTTATAATATATTAGAGGCCAATTTCGTAAAAGTCAATAATTAGTTTATAGCGCTAGCTAAAGAAAAGCCATTACAAACATGTATATTCGTGTTTTATTGTTTTTTTGTGTAACATGGCTAAAAAACATGTCAATTCGTATCGTGTCACGTGTCACACGAAATTTTTACGTGCCGTGTTCGTGTTTGATACCCCAAATACGTTTTATAATTCATGTCGTGTAAATTCGTGTCTGACACGAATACACGACACGCAGACACAGATTGCTAGGTCTACTACAAAGGAGTCTAAATCTCTCTTTCCCCAAGGCCTAAAGCCTTATGATAAATGATCTTCTGGTCACGGTCCCGAATTAGGAAACGATCCGAAAAATGTTGTTAGAATATATATATATATATATATATAGATATATATATATATATATATATATATATATATATATATATATATTGTTTTTACATTATAGCCATTTACCAATAGATATTAGAAGAAAAAGGGGGAAATTGCATCTAGTTTCTTTAAATTATGATGTTTCGTCATTCACCGGAGCGTATGGAGAAAACCGATTTTCGAGGTGCAATAGGAAACTAAAAAAATTGTAAATAGGGACTTGATGTGGTTAATATTGAAAGTTATGATTCCTGGTGTAGTGTGTTTTGACCTATTTTGATTAGTAATATATAACTTCATTATATAAATTGTAATACGTTGTACTTCGTATATATGGCTCCTTCTTTTGCATTACATAAGTATTTCACAAAAATAGAAAAAAAGTTCATTTTTTTGAACCACTGTACATCTGCCATACTTAATTAATATGTAAAATGATTTCCATTTATTTCCAACGAAAGAAATCGTCCTACTTTCGCCTAACTTTGTGTTTTTCACATGCATTTTGATAATAAGTGGTAAAAATAAAATCTTACATATATCATACGTAATTAATGTGTCAAAACTTTTCCACTTATTTCCAACTAAACAAATTGTCCTACTTTCACCTAACTTTGTTGATAGACACACATTTTTGGTAATAACTCTATCACACTATTGGTTATAGTGAATGTATTTTATAATTTTATGAGCATAACTTAATTTATATATATATATATATATATATATATATATATATATATATATATATATATATTAAATTTTATTTTTTCAAATAAATGATTATAACTATATTATAATTTTAAGATATGCAAATCATTAAACTAATAATACAAGTAACCTAATCGTCTCAAGAAAACATTATCACCAACGCACTATGCCTTTCTCTGTCCCTCTCTCCGGCTACGAACCAAATGACACCAATGTGCCGCCTTCCTTGCCTTCTCATCCCATCGGTATTCAACCTCATTCACTATTTCTCACATTCCTCGCTGTATTTAGTTTTCCCTCCATTTGTTCTGGCCAAACAACAATCGCCTACGACAGCGACATCACACTACAAAAGGTCTCTAGAAACAATGAATCTACACCCACTAATCTTGGTTCTATGTAATTGCGGATCCCTTATCCAAAAGAACTGATCTTCATTAGGTGACAATGGCTCTAAAAAGACTAGTGTTGAGGAAGCTATTATGCTTACAAAGATATTACCACCATTATGGCTACTTTGTCTCATTGCTATAGATATTTCCACCACTATGGCTGTTATATCTCACCACCATCACATTAGCAACCACCACTATCTAAGTGGTTCCCTCACTATTTCCGTCTTTTCCATTCATCGTAGTCGTTGGAATTCATTTAATCTGTCCAATTTTGGTCCATCTTTTACCTTTTCTTTTTATCACATATTGGTGAAAAGATGATGTGTAACACCTCAAAAATTCATTGAAAATTTTTTATTTTTAAAACAATAAACCATACAAACGAGTTGTTCCAAAACCGATCAAAGTGAATATATTATTCAAACATCATAGTAAATATTGAAATTGCCAATGCGGAAAACTCGAGTGGATGTAGTGCAGTCACGTCAAGCCCTTCCCTTTCGTACCAAAAGTACCTGAAACCATAAACATAAAACCATAAGCACAAAACTTATGAGTTCTCCAAAATACCACATACCATACATATAATAGAGATTGCTATGTGTCATCCATAGTCTTATAATTGCAATTATGCGATGAGCCGTATCATGGTCTTTAATTGCCAGGCCAGGGGCCAAACCCTAGGTCTCACATACAAGCGCCAAGAGCCACCTCCTAGTCTTCCATGCAAGTATCAAAAAGACAACTAGCATACTGCATATAACTTCCAAGGTCTAAACCCAGGTCTTGCATATAATTTGTTGGGTGTTATATCCTCGTCTTTCATGCAATTGCCAAGTGCCACAACCTGGTCTTTCTACATAATATAATCCTATGGGCTAGCATTGGTGCCTTCGACCCCTTAGTATAGTGAGGAGACTCACCTCTCAATCTGAAAGAACGTTGAACAGGACTCTGCTCCAATTATCAACTCTACCGATCACCTATTCATTGGAACATGACCAAACTTAACTTATACTCATTACACCCAAAATACCCCTAGGTCAAACTTGGTCAAATTTAAAGTCAAAGTTAATCATCTAAATTGGGTCGACTCGGTGAGTATATTGGGTGTACTCAATAGATACGCGGGGCATACTACGCGTTTGCCTAGAGTCGAGCGGCTAACCACATATGCACAATGTACCCTTTGGTATGCCCAGTGTATGCAGCTGCCACCCTTTCTTCCCACTAACAGCTTAATCCTTAAGCTCTTTCATCCAAAATCCAGATCTAGCCCTTAAATGATGTGCTTAATCATAAAGTTTCCAACTTTATGATCCTGATTAAGTGCTCAATACCAAAAATCCTAATTTCTTAACTCTTTAAGACATTCTATCTCATGCATGGACGGAAACTAAGGTCCTAGATTACTTTTTTATTGTTCCTAATATCTCCATAATGTATAAAGTTTCCAATTTTATCCATTAGAATGGTCCAAACAACGAAGATCTAGTCTTCAAGTCTCAAAGGGGCAAAAAGTGCATCTTTTTCAACTTAATCCATTAAGTCCAAGTCTCCAGCCCTTAGATCTGAATTAATATGATGTTTAGATGGATAAAGTTTCCAACTATATTCATAAAAATGTCACAAACTTTCAAGAACTAAAATTTATGCACTAAAGTGACCAAAAACTCATAACACTCAAAATTAGCTAGATCTAAAAAAATGCATCATCAAGATTCAAGCTTTATACTTTTAGAAAAAAAGGTCAAGGTGAGCAAAGTCTGGATCTACAAGCTCCAATGCAACCACCACTTCTCCAATGAGCTCCTCCAAGATGCACAAAGAATACTCCAAAGGACTCAAGAACACCTTCTTTTGGTTACAAGGCTTAAACTAGGGTTAGGGTTTCATGGGAGGGTGTTGGAGAGGTGGAGGCTAAGAATGGAATGGGTTTGGGGAAATTAAGGAGCTTAAATAGGGCTCAAACAACGAAAATAGGGTTTAGGCACTGATCGCGTATGCCCAACGTACTCTTGTTATGCCGAGCGTACTAGGGATACCCTAGGCGCCCATCATACTAGATTAAGTCCAAAACCTTCCTAACTTCTAACAATCATAACTTCTTCGTTCCAACTATAACTTTGACGATAATTATATCCTCGGAAAGCTATTGAGCAGCTCCACAACCCTACCTAATTACTTTTGACTGAAAATACATCGAAATAAAATCCTCATTTCATAAAAGAAGTCTAAAACACCACTTTTCCCATTGTACCCTTTGACTTCAAAACACAAACTGAACTCTTGGATCACGTAATCTACATTACCCACATCTAAATGAGTCTAAACCTCTCTTTCCCAAATCCTAAAGCCTTATGATACTTGATCTTTGGGACATAGCACCGAATTATGAAATGACTCGAAACAGGGTGTTTCAACTCTCTCCCACTTAAATTAAATTTCGTCCTCGAAATCACTCCTTGCTACTTTCCTGGCAATCAGATGATCCGACAATATCTTTAATATCCTCTATAAAAGTAGACCCTATGATGGCCTTCCAATAATCGAACCCATCATTAGCGGAACCCACATATTGATGACGAACGAATCCTTGCTCCCGCTGAGCTTAACCAATAAAGGATAGCCAACACTACACAACTCAAAACAAGGAATCCAATACCTTATCTGACTTCCCGACATACAAAACCATTCTGAATCACAACCAATATGGCTCCACTTCTCAATCTAATCTGAACGAAATCCTTACGACCCTAAATTATCCTGGTTTCCAACATTCTCGTTTTCGATCTATCTAAATTCTTTTGAGCTCCGAGCTGATCTACCAATTATCTAAAGAGTCGGATTTACAACCGGTCGCTGAAACTGACATCCTTTCAAATGACTACACCATGAGACTCGATCCAAGATTCTATCTGGAAAAGCTACCCTAACCTACTTGTATATAAGGCTTCAACGCCCAGATGTAGTATTACATCATGATCGGCCCCATACGGCTCACAACCTTCCTTGACTCCACGAATAGTGTGGCCTTGCCACAGTCTCACTACCCATCTTTCCACGGTCTAATCCCACTTAGAGGAAACTATGAGCCAAATTATAGATTCACCACACTCTCATAGCTGCTCATGGACAAGGTATGTGGGTTATACTTCGAGTCCCAAAGACTTTATCAGACAAGAACAAGTAGAGCGGCTCTATCACAACCCTTAACCTGAACCTATTCACATACTCACCATGCGCCACCACTGATGAGCAAGGTAACCTAAAATCTCATTCCTTGTGTAATCCCTTAGTCCAAGCGGTTCTCCCTCACTTAGATTCAACCACACTCTTCCAACCACAAAATTGATAGATTTCTAATCTTTCTCACAACCTGACTACTCGAAGTTATCGACAACCTGAGCTTACAAGTACTAGCATTCCATTAGTAGCCAATCTTAGCAAACACACACCTACCAAACTTGAGTAAATACTCCTTGAAATCTCAACGAGCTCAATATTCCTGAGCACTTTCCACTGAATCCACTATAAATCCTTGGAGACTTTATCGGATGACAAAGATTAAAATATCAACTAACAAAACGGGTACCCAACTAATTCAACGACCTACTTGCACTAGAGTAATTCCCATGCGAATTTGCAACCGACCACACTTCAAAGGTATTTAACTGACAATTACCGATCTTACACCCACAATCTAACCAATTCCTCATTGCCTCATATCCCCGAAAGACCCTACCAATCCTGCATTCAAACCCTACATGACCACCTTATGGATTCCTTGAGTTCCTTGTTGATACCACCAAAGATCGAACAAGTTGTTAGTCTTCTCTCACTTAAAGCTTGCTCTGATGGTGGTCAATTCCTCCCGCATCGAAATCCAAAACCAGCTCACCAGAATATCCTCTAAGTATGTATCTCAGTATGAAAAATGGCATATGAAGATTCTCAAAATAAAATGTATGCGACAAAAACTAGTGGAACTCATATCTCCTCGGCCTGTGACTGCAATGCTCGGCTACTCACTACAAAACATCCAACATGGCCTCGCGACTATCAGTAATCCTCAGAGTGTTTGTATCAGGTGTTCTCGCTGCTCCCCTCATGAACTCCATGCAGTTGGCTTTCTTGTGGCCCACTTGGTTGCAGTGGAAACATGACGGACTCATCCCCTAGGGAAAGTCTATGCTGACATTACCAAGCCTGCCACACTTGTAGCAACCCGAACCCCAAGATCGATAAACTCCATCGTCCTGCTTCCCACACATGCTGCACTTACCTCGACTCTACTGGCCTTTCGCTTGTTTATCAGAAGTATTGGGTCTCTTTGTAGGAACCCCAACTTTCTGCACCTATTTTGGCTTCCTCTTCCCAAGGTGCTCCAAATCAATCTCCGGCATACGGGATGAAGTAATGATATCATTCAGGGTCTTACACCCTGACAACCTCATAAACTCCCTAATGTCATCCCTTAGCATATCATGAAACCTCACCTTCTTCATCTCCTCGTTCGCTACATAATGCGAAGCCAACAAATCCCTCTCTCAAAACTTGGCAGTGATCTCTTCCACAGTCTCAGTAGTTTGGTGAAGGCCCTGAAACCCCCTCACCAGCTGCTATACCTCAATTACTAGTGCAAACTCCTCCTGGAATCTCGTGACAAACTCTTCCCAAGACATAACTGTTGGGTTTTGATCATTACATCAATCCTATGGTGCACATGCAAACCCTAATGCTTGGATCTAGTTTTTCTAATTGTACATGCAATAATTGTCCAAGACTTGCAAACCCTAGTCTAGCATACAATAAAATTCGAAAACCATATCTAATAAACAAGTTAGAATGTTACCTTTGATTGTAGCTTGAAGATCCTGTGCTTTTGAGAACTTGAGCACCTCAGGTTTGATGCCTCTGATAGATCACAAACACCAAAGCAATTGGAGAATGCAAGAGAGAGAGGGAGAAGGTATCTTCGGCTCTAAGGAATCCTTCTAGGGTTGTGGTAGCCAAAAATAAAAAGCCAAGGGTTCCTTATATAGGTGAGGAATTAGGGTTTCAGTCAAATACCTAAACTGGTTGCTTAAGGCCTAACCAACCCATAGGAATCTCCCAGAATACCTATCCTTGGACGATTTCTATATGGGCTTCCATATAAAATCGACCACCGTATCTTTAGGGTTCCTCAGCCCACTTTGCAATTATCACATAATTATAATATCAGTCCCCTTGATTTAATTAATCTCTTTTGACCATAAAATTAATTCTAAATTAATTGTTGACCAATATTAATTAAACAATATAATTTCTCTTTTAATATATAATTCTCATAATATATTAATAAACCATAATAAACCTCTTTCTCTATTATTCATCCAGTCAAGTTGCTTTGGTGAAGGAAACCCAAAAGGATCATGTTACTATCGGGTCAAGTACATAGCAAATATAGTTATGGGCTTAGACACCTAATCCAACAGTCTCCCACTTGGATAAGTCTAATAACTATAATTGCAAGAACGACTTCAAAATCCAATTTAGCAATCGTAGCTCTCAAAAGCCATTGTCGAACTCTGCCACGTCCTTTAGATAAGGGATCGTATAGTCCTCCGTTCTCAAGATATCGTGTGGACAATCACATGGAACATAGTCATACTTATTGTCCAGCCGTTTGTTTCTCGATCTCTGATTCGTCTGACATAGAACTTAATTGAACACATCAATTTAGTCCTGACCGGGCCCGACACATAAGTCAAACCAAATCATCGAGGGCCCCATATATCGCTTTTACCCTCATAGGATAAAATGAACAGATAAACTGTGACTTATATGCTTGTACTATTTGCTCATCAAATCGTACACAACAATACGTTTTATAACATCAAGTTACTGATGCGTTTACGCATTATCAATGCTCAACCAACCCGCAAACAACAAATCATATATCTAGGTTTAAAGACTATATGATATTATCGTCTTACAATCACTCGTGATTAATTCCATGAAGTGATTCAAGTAAGTGCGGGTTTAGTCCAATACTCAAATCATATTTCAAAAGCGCTCATGAACGTTGTAGCAAACTTTTGCTGTCTAAATGCTTTAGACAGTCTACAAGCCGATTCATGACAGTCTTCTTTCATACTTACTTCCAACGTATGATCGACTGTGGATAGTTTAAATAATATTATTATTCTGGAAGTCAAAACATGCAAAGTGAAACAACAGTTAATAATTAACACAAGACAGTGACTTTACTTATAAATAAAACACCTTTATTTAATCATCAAATGTTATTTACAATTTATTTATTACACGTTTCTAAAATCTATCTAATCACTAAAACTAATATCGTCCTTCAGCCCAATGCTCCTAGCGTGCTGCAAGTGCTTAATCCTACTCAGTCACTTCGTAAGGGGATTTGTTGGGTTCTCCTCTGACGATACCATCTTCACTATGAGGAGTCCCTCTTCCACCCGATGTCTAATGAAATGATATTTTCTGTCGATATGCTTGGATCTGTCATGATCCCTCGGTTCCTTGGTTAAGGCAACCGCACCTTCGTTATATCAGAAAATCTACATAGGCTCCTTTATGGCAGGTACAACTCCAAGGTCTCTGACGAAGTTCTTTAGCCATATTGCCTCCTTTGAAGCTTCGCTTGCTGCTATGTACTCTGATTTGCACGTTAAATCAGCCACGGTCTCCTGCTTGGAAATTTTCCAAGTCACTGTGTAACACCCGTAGATCCAGGCTAGTCAATTTAGAGACGATAAGCGTCAAAAATGTTGATAGAAGAGTGTTTAGAATAAATAATCATAACCAAGTTGTAGTATATGTCACAAGGTTTCCGTGCATATTAAGAACGCCGAAATCCGAGTTATAAGGAAAAAGTTATGGCATGTCGAAGTTTCGCGACAGAACCGGCACGACACAACGTGACGTAAATAATAAATTTACGATAGAACGATTATTAGCCTTAGTGATCTAAACGAAAGTCGTAGATTTCGTTAAACCGAGAGCATGCATAAAAAGAACGCCCAAATCTGACTTCGCATGAGGAAGTTATGATTTTTCTAAGTTTCGACTTAGCAGTATGCAACCCAAAACTCGAATTTAGATCGAGTGATATTTAGCCAAAACAATCTAAACGAGAATCGAAGATCTTTTTGATAGTAGTTCAACGGTAAAAAGACAGACGAAAACGGACATCGGATGAAGAAGTTATGAATTTTTAACGGACTTTTCCTGTCCCGGCCCGTTAAAAATATAATATTAAAAATAAAGTCAAAATTAGCCGACGGAGTCTAAATGAAGTTGTAGAGAATAATTTCACCTACGTGTGGATATAAAGAACGTCAAAAACGGAGTTCGTATGTGAAAGATATGGATTTTTGAAGTTCGGGGCACAAACTTCGAGACCTTCATGAGGTGGACATACTTGGTTCACGAGGTGAATTCGTTGCATGACACCTTTCGAGCCTAGAAGATACACGGCAAGCCTAGGAGATGATCGGGATCGAATTCACAAGGTGAACATACTTGGTTCACGAGGTGAACCTCAAATTTTCACCCTATGAATAGAAATCGAAAGCAGCCGGTTTTGGTTGCTAATTTCTCAACCTCTCTCCTACTTTTCTCATCATTAAGCCTACTTTTAGCCCCCTGAAGTCCCGATAACATCGCGACACCCGAAGCAAGTCCCGACGCCCCGAATATCCCGAGAAAAAGAGTTTCGAGCCGAAACTCTGCCCGCGTAAAGCCCGGTTTTTGGGAAAACATCTCGGTTTTATCGGAAACGATTGTTTTAAGAGACGAGGTGTTGTCCAATCGTCATCTTATCAATGTGAGTGTATAGTCACTTTCATCTTACACATAGATATGAAGTATTTTATATAAAATACGTGCTATGTGTATATATGTTGTTTGTTTATTTGAGATTGATGTTGAAAGAATGTTTTATACAGGTTTTAAACTGTATATGTATTTTATATCTACAAATATGTTGGGTAAACATGGGTAGATAAAGAATGAGGGATGAAAGATGATATAGGTGTTATTTGCAGCTGCGCCTAATAAATAAGATTTGCAGCTGTGCCCAATAGAAAATAAAAGATGTTATTTGCAACTGCGCCTAACAAATAACAATTGCAGCTGTGCCTAATAGAGAATAAATGATGTTATTGGCAATTGCGCCTAATAAATAACATTTGCAGCTGCGCCATAGGCAAAGATGAATTCGTTTCTATTCCTTAGGTTAATCCTTAGGAATAAATGAACGAGGAAAAGCTGATTTCTTAGGGTGGATCCTTAAGAATAAAGAGGATAATGGGGATGGGGAATTGGGTTGATTGTTTGATGTTTAAACATAATAAATTTATTTATTGTGGGTTGATAAGTTTATTGCTCGTTGATGAAATTAATAAACTTATTGTTGGTTGATAAAAAAAATTAATAAATTTATTATTTGTGGGTTGAAAACCCTATATGCTCACCAGGCTCTCAATCATGACCAACTCAGTTTATTTGTATCACAGGTGCCGATACGAAGCCACATTACACTGAGAGATTAAAGGAGATGTAAATCACTAGTGTAAATGAATGTAAGTTATGTTTATGCTTTTGGTCTGTATCGATGTGGACATCCCGAGTTTTATAATGAAACGAAAATACATTTCTTTAAGAAATGCTTTGATAAATGTTTATCACATTTTGTTTTGGGGACAAATTCCGCAACACCTCTTGAAAGATTACTCTGATTTTATTTTAAAAAGCATAAACGAAATCGGTCTTTTCTGGTCGAGAAAAATGGGGATGTCACACACTGCTCCACCATTTAGGGTAAACACCCAACTTGACTAAGATCGGAAGTTATCTCGGTTTGTCTGAAAACTGGCATCACTATACCCTCTCACTCTCAAGTCATCACTCCCACCGAGGATAAGGAACCATTCCTTAGTCCTTCGTAGGTACTTAAGAATATTCTTTACTGCGGTCCAATGTGCTCTACCAGGATTCCTTTGATATCTGTTGACCATGCTCAAAGTGAAGGTCACATCAAGGCGAGTACATATCATAGCATACATGGTTGAGCCAACAACAGAAGCATAAGGTACTCTGCTATCTGAGCATCTGTACTCGGGTTCTGACTCTTACTCAGTTTGGTACTGCTTTAGATTTGTAACTCCCCTTTCTTGGAATTCTCCATGATGAAACGTTTCAACACTTTATCCAAGTAAGTACTTTGACTATGTCCTATTAGTCTTTTACTCTTATATCTCATAATCCTTATCCCTAGAATATAGGCAGCTTCTCCGAGGTCCTTCATAGCGAAGCACTACCCAAGCTAGTGAAGGGTTTTGAGCATTCTAACACTCCTAAGGTGTACATGCAACCCTAGAAACCTTGGATCTATGTTTTATCTATGATACATGCAAAATTTGTTTTTCCAAGGTTTACATCCTATCTAGCATACATGGGGTACTTTTAATCATAAAAGTAAGCAAGAAAACATACCTTGTAGTAGATTGGATTCCTTGAAAACCTTGTGAGCCTAGCACCTCAAGTGTGATGCCTCAAATGTCTCACACAACACCAAATGCACTTGGAATAAACTTGAGAGAAATGTCACACTACTTGAAATCGGCTAGCCCTCTTCTTTCTTACTTAAGTGCTGATTTTGGTGAACATAAGGATCCTTATATAGTGTGTTACAATTAGGGTTACACCATGTAAACCCTAATTGTCATGACCTTTCATTTCCATGACCCATGGGTTCTATAAACACCATGGAGCATCCATGGAGCATCCTATGGGTTTTAGCCCAACTTGATAATCCATGGAGAATTAACCCACTATACAAGTATGATTGATTTACACAATCAACCCATATATTTAATTAGTCTTCTTTTGATCACTTAATTAATTCCAAATTAATTCTTGATCAATACTAATTAAATAATACTATTAATATATTAGAACTTATAATATATTAATAAACCTTAAGTGTTATTTCTCTCATTTTAGTCTATCCAAATGCATGATGTCATGCAACCCAAATGGACCATGCTAATCGGGTCAAGTACATTCCAGAAATAGTTATGAACTTTGACACCTAATCCAACAGTCTCCCACTTGGATAAGTCTAATAACTATAACTGCAAGAATGACTTCAGGAACCGATCAACAATCGTAGCTCTTTCAAGGTCTCGCGGAACGAAGAAGTTGATGATATGCCATTTAAGATAAGTGATCATATAATCCTCTGTTCTAGATATCAGCCGGAAAAATACATGGAACAATGTCTTACTTATTGTCCAGCAGTTTGTTTCCCGATTTCCTGATTTGTTTGACATAGAACTTAATTGAACACATCAACTTAGTTCTGACCGAGCCCGGTACATGGGTCAACACGAAATCATCGAGGGGCCCAAATATTGCTTCTAATCCAAGAAGGAACAGATAAACTTCAACTCATATGCTTGTTCTACTACATGTTGAATCATACACAAAGGCACGTTTTATAACATCGAGTTACCAATGTGCTTTCGTATAATCATAGGCAACAAGTCATACCTCTAGGTTTGAAGACTTATATGATATTACCGTCTCACGATCACTCGAGATAAATTCCATGAAGTGATACCAGTGAGCGTGGGTTGAATCCAATACTCAGAACTTATGAACACTCATGAGTGTTGTAGCTATGTCCAACATCTTAGACCTCTACAAGCCAACCTCATGACAGTTTTAATTCATATCTACTTCCGACATATGAACGACTGTGGAGAATTTGAATAATATGATATACCATAACATAATTATTCTGGAAGTCAAAACATGCAAAATGAAATGATAGTAAACGATCGACAAAGGATAGCAACACTTTACTCATAAATAAATACATCTTTTATTCATCATCAAATGTCAATTACACTTTACACATTTAAAAGCTATCTAACTACTAAAACTAATATCATCCTTCAGCCCTATGCTCCTTGCATTCTGGAGATGCTTAACCCTGCCCAGTCCCTTCGTGAGGGGATCTGTCGGGTTCTCATCCGATGATACCCTCTTTGCCACGAGGAGTCCTTCTTCTATTCGATGTCTGATGAAATGATATTTTCTGTCGATGTGTCTGGATCTCATGTGATCCCTTGGTTCCTTGGCTAAGGCAACTACACTTTCACTATCACAGAAAATCTATGTCGGCTCCTTAATAGGTGGTACAACTCCAATGTCTCCAATGAAGTTCTTTAGCCATATAGCCTCCTTTGCTACCTCACTTTCCGCTATATACTCTGATTCGCAAGTTGAATCAGTTACTGTCTCCTGCTTGGAACTTTTCCAAGAAAATGCTCCTCCCTTTAAGGTAAAGACCCAGCCTGACTGAGAGCGGAAATTATCACTATCAGTCTGAAAGCTAGCATCACTATACCCTAGTACTCTCAAGCCATCACTCCCACTGAGGTTAAGGACCCAATCCTTAGTCCTCCGCAGGTACTTGAGAATGTTCTTTACCGCAGTCCAGTGAGCCTTCCCAGGGTTCCCCTAATATCTGCTGACCATGCTCAATACAAAGGCCACATCAGGAAGAGTAAAAGTCATAGCATACATGATCGATCCTACAACGGAAGCATACGGTACTCGACTCATTTCTACTATCTCAGCTTCTGTACTCGGACTCTGAGTTTTACTCAGTCTGGCGTTACTCTGGATCGTTAACTCTCCTTTCTTGGAATTCTGCATGCTGAATCTATTCAGCACCTTCTCCAAGTAGGTACTATAACTAAGTCCAATTAGTCTTTTACTTCTGTCTCTCAAAATCCTTATCCCTAGGATATAGGCAGCTTCTCCAAGGTCCTTCATAGCGAAACACTTCCCAAGCCAGGACTTAACTTCTTGCAGCGTTGGGATGTCATTTCCTATGAGTAGTATGTCATCCACATACAGTACCAAAAAACTGACTATACTCCCACTAGCCTTGACATATACAAAAGATTCATCTTCACTCCTCGAAAAGCCAAATTCTTTGACCTTCTCATCGAAGCAAAGATTCCATCTATGAGGTGCTTGCTTTAATCCATAGATGGATTTCTCAAGCTTACACACTCTATTAGGGTACTCTATATTGACAAAACCCTCTGGCTGACTCATGTAAACATCCTCAGCCAACTTTCCATTAAGGAAAGCGGTTTTGACATCCATTTGCCATATTTCATAATCATGAAATGCAGCAATGGCTAACATAACCCTAATAGACTTAATCTTCACTACTGGTGAAAAGGTGTTGAATCATAAAAAGTGACCCTCTTGAACTTTAGCTACCGCAACCTCTTCAGCTACCGCAGCCATCCAGCACCCGCAGTCAAGCTCCTTCATCAGCAACCGCATCAGCAGTCTACCTACCGCAGTCACTTAACTAGATTACTTTACTTGTCTTTATTATAATACTCTCTATTGTCCAGTATGCCTTTCATGGCTACTCTTAGAGATGTAATCTAGTGTACTTCATGAGTCTCTATAAATAGAGCTCATTCTCTTGTATTCAACACGGATAACTTACGCACCTATCTATTCTGAATACACATCTTTGAAGTTATCATTTCTATCTCTCTATTACTCATCCCTTCTTACTCTCAAATATTACTAGAATACAACTGATTATAACCTCTCTTCGGAGCAAGTCTTTTGTGACTTAATCACTAAGTTTGATCTTCCTTATTAACTTGGTTTGAATGCATTCCTTGTTATGAATCAACTTATGTGTATACTTGATATAACAATTGTTGTCATTTCTATTTCTTTACTTTCCGCAACTAACTCTCTAACTATCTAACTCTAACTTATTAATATTATTGTTGAGCTTTTAGATCCTTCGAGATTAACTATTCTGCAATATACTTTTTCTAACGTTTGTTCAAGTCTGTCTCTAAGTTTTTCTCTCAACAATTGGTATCAGAGCCATAGTGGTTGCTTTTTGGAAACGGAACTCTGATTTTCAAAGGGCCTTCTATACCACTGAAGCTCATTTCTTAAAAAAATTTCAAAAATGGCACAATCGTTATCTCTGAATGTTTCCAACATTGTTGGTGGTTCTAACCGAGCCCCAATACTGGTAGCAAATGAATATCATCACTGGTCACACATAATGGAAAGATACTTAAGGAGACTTGGTAGAGATGTATGGCGATCCGTAGAAGAAGGACCACATGTCCCAGTCCTTACACCAGTCCAAACTGACGGCGCTACAACCAGACTAGGAGGAGGTCAACCAGTCATGAACCGTCCCACCAAGGATGATCTCGATAAAATGGAAAATGATGATGTTGCTTTTTATGAAATCTCCTGTGGAATTGCTCCTGACAACTTCGATATTATCATAAATTGCAAATCAGAAAAAGAGATCTGGGAAGTTCTCAAGAATTTGTACGAAGGCTCAGAACAAGCACAAGACAAGAAGCTTACTACCGCACTCAATGAGTTCAACAACTTAAAAGCTCATACTGGCGAAAGTTTGGAAGACTCCTTCAAAAGGTTCAACCTGATAGTCACCAAGTTATCCAATGCGAGCACCATCCGCAGTAACCATGAAACAAATCTTCAGTTTCTTAATGGTTTGGGAAGACATTGGACTACGGCTAAGATGATAGTCCAGGGCGATAGAAAGATTCACTCTTTTTCACTCTACAAGCTCTATGGAGAGCTGCAAGCACAAGAATCCACCGTACTCAAAGATTGTGCTGACTTCGGAGGACCACTTGCTCTCATAGCACAAGCCCCACCGCAATCACTCTACTCTCCCTCGTATGACACTCCACCGCAGTCATACGAAGCTGACTCAGAGTATGACGATGAAGAACAATTTCAGAAGGCTATTGCTCTGGTTAGCCAACAGTTCAACCATCTACCACCTCCTTCCTTCCGCAAGAATCAACAGTTCAACAAACCTCCATTCAACCGTAACTTCAGTTCCCAGAATAACCATCCTCGATATCCCAAAAGTTCTCATCCACCACCGCAATCTAAAAATCATCAACCAAAGGAGGTACCGCAGTCTCCTCAAACCACTGACTCCGGTACTCCCTCAGAAGATAAGACTGATGTTGTAATTTGTCACAAATACAACAAAAAGAATCACTTTGCAAGAGATTGTAAGGCCAATGTAGTAAAAGATAGAGCATTCTACCTTAGAATGGCTCAAGAGTTGGAAGATAAGGAAAAGTCAAGGGCATACGTAGCCCATGTCAAAAGAGACCATCAAGTTTGGTCATCCGGAGACGAAGATGAAGCCATCAGCAGTGTCAAAGGAAAAGGGAAAATCTGCATGCTGGCAACTGCGGATGATGATGGGTCTACAAAGCTGGAAAAGAACTACTGCTACATGGCAAAGGATGGAACTCTAAGCATCTTCGAACAGGTAAAACCTATGATCCAAACTCTAAACTATAGCATGCATGACTGTCAGCCCTACATAGATGATCTTAATGACACTTGTGATGCCGTCCTTACAGACTATAACAAAGCCTTAGATGAGAAGAACATTGCTTCCCAAGAGATGTTCCACGTGAGGGGACGACTGGATAACAAAAGACTCAAAATGGCTATGTTAGAAAAGGACCTAGAGTTAGAAAAAGATGCAAGAATGTTGAGTGAAACCCAATTAGAGATAGCTTTGAACCAGAGAGATTTAGCTCAGAGTGAAATTGTACGCTTAAATCTCTTAATTGAAAAAACTGTTTAATGAAACTGAAGCTATTGAAAATTTGGTAAACAATGGAACCGTGGACAACACATAAAATTGGGGTTGGTCGAATGGATATCCTACCGTAATGGATTCCTCACCCCGGTTCAATAAAGACAGACTGTATGTCCCTCCAGACCGAGAATTTCATTTCCCAGTCAATGACAAGACCTTTCCCGAAGACATCAAAACTCACTTCGGTAGACTACATAGTCTAAGCAATAATTATGTCATTGAGGAAATTGTGCCTGAGGTTTCGGGTCACACATGTGATCAAATTCCTATCTGTGGCACCATTTATCCAAATTCTCAAACCTCATCCGTAGTTGATGAAGAAATTGTCATTGAGGGCCCCGAAGTCTCGAAAGACTTTCCATCTCTGTCCTCAGACCGCAGTGTCTCACACTGTAGTCAAAAGTCCCACAAATGTCCCACTGAAGTCCCAACTAAGACTTACTCTGCGGTAGTCAAGTCATCCCTACCGCAGTCTTCGAACAAAAGTTCTGCCACTCTTCAAATAATTCATCACGAATTACCCATAGAAAACTTTGAAGTGGGTCAATGCTCTCAAATCCCTGAATCCTCAAGTTCTGATGACTCAAGCCCTCGTTTTCACAAAATTTCAAAAGATTCTAGGAAACCGCAGTTGAACAACAGAGACTGCGGTTCACCAAAATCCTTAGCTAAAAAGGCTTTCAAAGAAGAAATTCGATCCCGTGGCACAAATAGACAAATTTTTCCGAAAAACAAGAAACATGTCAGATTTCCAAAATCCAAAAGTCCAGAAAAATTTGTTTTCTCACACTACTTTTCAAAAAACTCTCCTTTCAAGAAAACACACAAAAAGGAATGTCAAATTTCATCAGTCATTCCTACTTCATCTGACACAACCCAAAAGAGTCTTCAGTCTTTTCAAAACAATGGTTTTCAGGTCTATTCCTCAAATGATCCTAAATGGAAAGGTATTTTACCCACACCAACACTTTTAAAGTCACATCAACATTTCCACAAGTGGAAGGGTATTCTACCAAATCCACCAAAAAGGACTCAAAGATCTACACGTACTAAACCTTGTTCAAAACAAAATTTTCAGAAACCAAACAACACTCATGTCAGATATTTTCAACCTCGGACCGGTAACAAGTCCAATTCATCCTATGGACCGCTGACCAAGCATAGTGTCAGATCCAATGACAAAAAATCCTTTTGCAAATGTCAGTGTAGTTGCCAAAAAGATTCATCCTATGTCAAATCTAGTCGGAGTCAGAAACCTAGTACTTTTTCAAAAACTCACAACACTCCAAATCTGCACAAACACCTAGGACTAGGATTAAAAGTTGACAAGAGACCCGTCCCTACAACCTCGGTCCATGCATCATTCAGAAACTCATCTGTTGTCCCAGGCTCCAAACTAGTTTGGATGCCTAAACTAAGCGTGTAATTCTCAGGCCTTGTGTAAGGAGGAACAAGAAGAAGAATGGTTAATCGACAGTGCCTGCTCCTTGCACATGACCGGAAGGTTAGAATACCTTCGGGATTTCAGGCCAATACGCAATGGTGGAAATGTCACATTCGGCAACAATGTGAATGGGGTCATCCGAGGTTACAGTGTTCTCACTACGGGGAACTTTTCTCTTCAGAAGGTTGCTTATGTAGAATGCCTTAAACACAATCTCATCAGTGTTGGCCAACTATGTAAAGCAGGACATCGATTTGAATTTGATGATCAATTTTGCTACGTAATGACAAGTGATAGGAACACGTGTCTGATCAAATCCCGATCCGAAGGTACCATGTATCCTTTGGATGTCTCTTTGATCATTCGTCGACAACAGTTGTGCTTCCTATCCAAAGTCGTATCCGAAGTCAGCTGGCTATGGCACCGCAAGCTAGCTCATCTCAACTTCAGGTACATCAACAACTTGGTCACCGGAGAACTAGTCAGAGGTCTCCCTATTCTCAAATTCAGCAACGATACTCTCTGTCCGGCTTGTGAATGTGGAAAGCAATCCAAAGCAAGTCACCCCATGGTGGTTGATTCTTCAATCTCAGAACCACTAGAACTTTTACACATTGATCTCTGCGGTCCATCAACCGTATCCAGTCTCCATCACAAGAAGTACATACTGGTTATAATAGATGACTTCACACGCTTCACATCGGTTTTCTTCCTCAGACTCAAGTCAGAAACACCGCAGATTCTCATCAATTTCATCAAGGAAATAGAACTTCAGATCAAGCTTCCAGTAACACGTATCCGCGGTGATAATGGAACCGAGTTCACTAATCATCTTCTCAACAGTTTCTTGGTTTCCAAAGGCATCACTCATAATTTCTCAGCTCCTTATACACCGCAACAAAATGGAGTAGTAGAGAGAAGGAACCGCACACTAGTAGAAGCAGCCAGATCCATGCTCAACTTCGCACACCTTCCTCTCTACTTCTAGGCTGAAGCTGTAGCAACCGCATTCTTTGTACAAAACCGAAGCATTGTATGCAAACGCCTCAATAAAACACCATATGAGGGCCTTAACAACCGCAAGCCAAATTTTCGCTTCTTTCATATCTTTGGGTGTAGATGTTTTGTGATCAACAACCGCGATCATCTTAACAAGTTTGCACCGAAGTCTAATGAAGGCATCTTCCTTGGTTATTCCACTAACAAAGTTGCTTACAGAGTGCTCATCAGACGTACAAGGTTAATCATTGAAAGCTTCGATGTGAAATTTGATGATTCTCACATCCGCAACGCCCCTCCATCCACTGAAACCACCGCAATCATGGAAAGCGATATTCCGGCCTCTTCACGTCCTTTAAATCTAGTTGAAGTCAATTATGACGATCTTTTCGACCTTGTTGAAACGGCGAAACTATCCGAAGTTCTTGTGTCACCTGCAGCTCAACAACAACACGCTGATGTTTCTGGACCAGCTCTATCTGAAATAGCATCTCTCAATACTTTCACCTCTCCGGTTGAGGGGGAAAGCTCTACTCCGGATCAAGCAACAACCGTCGAGGTTCCAGTAGTTGATGCTGCTCAAGTTCCTATCCGGAGAGAATCATTACCATCAAACGTATCTTCGGATTCGGATGATGAACTCATAGAGAACATTGACACGAGAACCGATCCAAGGATTATCACTCTCCCATCCGCAGTCCAGGGGGAACCTTCTCAGGTTCCAGAGGAACTCCCATCAGCAATACAGGGGGAACCTCTCCCAACTGCTCAAGAAAATTCCATTCTCGTTCCAACAAACCAAGATGACTCAACTGGATGTTCTCAAGTCCAGGGGGAACTGCCATCTCCAACCGTAGATTCTTCTGATATTCAAGATATTCTCTCTACCGCAGCTACTGATCATCTACAACCCCGTCTTCACGTATTGACGAAGGACCACCCACCAGGTCAAATCATTGGCAACCCATCCGCAGGTATCCAGACTCGATCTTCCAAGGACTTATCTGGTCATTGTCACTACGCAGCATTTATGTCCTCAGTTGAGCCCCGAACGACCAAAGAAGCATTACTAGAACCTGATTGGATATCCGCAATGCAAGAAGAGCTAGAAGAATTCAAAAGAAACAAAGTGTGGAAGCTCATCCCGAAGCCACACGGTCACACCATTGTTGGTACTAGATGGGTATTCAAAAACAAGTTGGATGAATCTGGTGCGGTAGTCAGAAACAAGGCAAGGCTAGTTGCAAAGGGCTACAGTCAACTTGAAGGTGTTGACTATGATGAAACGTATGCTCCGGTGGCACGAATGGAAGCCATCTGAATCTTCTTAGCATACGCAGCCCGCAAAAACGTCAAGGTACACCAAATAGACGTTAAGAGTGCATTTCTCAATGGGGAATTAAAAGAAGAGGTTTACCTTCAGCAACCTCCAGGCTTTGAAAGTATTGAATTCCCAGACCACTGCTACAAACTTGAAAAGGCAGTCTACGGTCTGAAGCAAGCCCCAAGAGCATGGTACGAGACTCTCTCTAAATTTCTTATCTCGTCCGGATACAAAAGAGGAGTGATTGATCCCACTTTATTTAGAAAAGCAAATGGTAACCACCTTATGCTTGTACAAATATATGTGGATGATATCATCTCCGGATCGACTGATCAAGGAATGTGGATGAATTTGCTAAGCTCATGACCAACAAGTTCAAAATGAGCATGAATAGAGAGATTAACTTCTTTCTAGGACTTCAAGTGAAACAAGTTCCGCAAGGGATATTCATTCATCAAGAGAAATACACCACTGAACTGTTAAAGAAATATTCTATGGACAACTGTTCTTCGGCTAAGGTCCCCATGGCCTTCGGTTATAAGATCTCTGTTGATCCCTCAGGCGAATCTGTGGATCACAAGACTTATAGAGGTATCATAGGCTCTTTGATGTACCTCACCGCAAGCAGACCAGACATTGTCTTTGCAACAGGTGTATGCGCAAGGTATCAGGCTGACCCAAAAGTGTCACATATGACCGCAGCCAAACAGATACTACGGTACCTGAAAGGAAGCAAGTCTCTTGGATTATGGTACCCCGCAGGCAATGATTTCAGCCTTCAAGCATTCACAAATGCGGATCACGCCGGATGCAAACTAGATCGAAAAATCACTTCAGGTGGATGTCAGTTTCTGGGTGAAAGACTCGTCAGCTGGTCTTCAAGGAAACAAAGTTGTGTATCTCTGTCTACCGCAGAAGCTAAGTATGTGGCCGCAGCCAGCTGTTGTTCTCAAGTCCTTTGGATGAAAACTCAATTATTGGACTACGGATATAGAATGTTGCGGATACCGATCTATTGTGACTCTGAAAGTGCTATTGCTATTTCTCACAATCCAATTCAGCACTCCAAGACTAAGCATATTGAACTACGGTATCATTTCATCAAAGACCACATCTTGAAAGGTAACATTGAACTCATCTTTGTCCATTCTCATGAAAAGATTGCTGATGTGTTCACAAAAGCGCTCGACTCCACAAAACTTAACACCTTCCTATAAATGTTAGGAATGATGAATCCAGACCCGCAATTCTTTTTGAATTGATAGTTACCGCAGACCATCCTTGGTCTCCGTTGCGGTTCTAACTGAAAGTTACTTATGATAGATGGTTTTGGTACCGCAGTCGAGGTACCGCAACCATATATCATACTTATTTTTCATGGGTCCTTATTGTTTGTTATTACTAACTTTTTGTACAAGTGCTCTCCTCAGTTTCTTCTACTGCAGTCATAAATATACCCATCCACAATGACATTTGTTCATCCGCAATGACACCTGGTCATCCGCAATAAAGTTTCCATCCGCAATCACGTTGATAATTTCTCAACTGTTTCATCAACCCTTGAATCTTTGTGTGCTATTTAATGATCCTTCATTAAATAAAACATTAAATAACAAAAAAACATTCCCTTAAGAAACTGTCTCATTCTCTTTCTGAATAAACCTTGTGTCAGACCTATTTTTAGGTATGATGACAAAAAGAACGTTTTTCCATAATCACATCCTTAATTTGTCTTTTCCGCTTACCCAGAACATCCCATCCGTTACAACTTCTTTTCCCCTCACCCCACGATCACCTAACGTGATGATGTACATCTGACTTTTCATTAAATACAAACCCTCTTTTGGTAAATCTCAAAATCTTTTTTAAACCGTTTCATTTTATGTGGCTGAGATTTAATTTCCGATTCAAAAGATTCCCCCCAAACGACGTTTTACCTTATCCTTTCTTTTTACCTAGGGTAAAAAATTTCATCCCTTTATAAACCCTTCTTCTTCCCCAAAATCACTTTACGCTTTCTAAACTTTGAACCTTCCCTCTCAAATCCTTCAAGAACTCTGTTTTTCTACTCTTTCTCTCAAGATCCTACAATGGTGAAATCCGGTGCATCCAAGAAACAATCCAAGGCTTCAGGATCAGTGAACCCTACTGGTTCACACTCTCCCACGATTGCATCAAGCAACTTCAGAGCAGTGTTCGAAGATCATCCATCTTACAATGCTCCAACCAAGCTGATGATTAAGTTTCTGAAGAATCATCCCCTGTTTGGCCCATTTGATGCTTTCACAGATGTTGTCCCAATCTCAACCCTTTTTAAATGTGCATTCTCCACTTATCGCCCAATCGAAAACCCCCAAGAAGTTCATCTTAACCTGGTTAATGATTCTTTGGTCATTCTGTCCAAGGAAAAGTTTTTTTCTGCCATAAACCTCCTTGTTCATCCCTTCATCAAGATTTTCTCTCCATCCATGGCGGATGTTACCTCTGCCCTTTACCAAATGGGATATCAAAAAAAGATTAAAGGAATTGGCGAATTCAAGAAAAACCAATTGCCTGCGGTCTGGCAATTTGTTTGCCACTTCATCATCCGCAGTCTATCCGGCAGAACCGGAGGCACGGATAATATGGGACTCAAGCTTCTGGAGCTAGTGTGGAGTATATTCACAGGACACGATGTAAACTACGGGCAGATCCTATGGGACGACTTTCTTTAATACATTCCCAAGGAGAACCCAACCGAGCTCACCTTTGCAAGGTTCTGGTCACTCTGCATTTCAGACCTTCATGCGGATGCAGGAATCGACATGGGCAGTAACATCAATTTCTTTGTCACCAAGGATCTTAAAAGGTATAATCCTTCCTCTGATCAATCTACTTTTGGACCAATTCGAAGACTTCCTACCCACATTCTTTCCACTCTTGGTCTTGAGACTGCTGATGTCTCAGATCATATTGAGGCTACGGAAGGTATTGCCCCATACCCTCCAACTCCGCCTCTTCAAAACCCATCCGCAACCATTAACCCTGAAGGTACCACAGTCCCTTCTACCACTACTCTCTCCAATCTTTCTCAAAGAAGAAAGCAATTGGCAACCAAGAAGAAACAAAGAACTCCTAAGAAGGATGCTCCCAAACCAACCGCACCCACCAAGAAACGTAAAACCAAACCTACCGCAACCACACCTGATAGTGATTCTGATGAGGATAGGCAACCAATTGCTATCCTTAAGAAAAGGAAAACTAATACCTCTGGCCAAATGCGTGACCGGACCGATACTGAAGCCTCTCAAAAGGCTCTGGTAGTCCTTGGGGTGGCCGCAGACCCATTCAACACCACTATCATTTTCCAATCAGACTCAGAAAGTGAGTCTGATTCACCACATCGTGGAGACTCCCCCCCAGTTCACTCCCACGAGGATGACACCGGTACTCGCCCTAAGATCTCCAGGGCTTCCCGACTGCATTTCTTTTCACCTAAGGAGTTGCGCTCCATCCTCTTGAACGTAACCCAAACACTTCAAACACCTCCCCAACCACAGGGCACTTCTTCTGCCCATGCCAGAACTGAGCCGAGGCCAAACTTGACCACGGGTCAAGGAGACCAAGGAAGCTCAGGAAATCCTACTCTGCTTACATCCGCAGCAGGTGGTTTAGGCACGGTGAGCACAAATGTGCAAGGATCCGTGGACCCGAAGGACACTTCGGTGCGTTTCCAAGGATTTGACGGATATGAATCAAACGACTCATGGTTACACTACACTCCAGTAACTGAGTCAGAAATCAAGAAATATGCCGCTTTCAGAAGGGCATTCCAAGCCTGCAAGGAACAACAGATCAAGCAACAACAACAAAAGGAGCAAGAAATCCAGTTAGTGGCAAAGTATTGGGCAGACGCAATCAATAATGCCAATACCATAGCCACCATTCTAAAGGTTTAAGACTGGATGACCGAGATGGCTGAAACAATCCTCAAAGCTCAAGCAACAGGTGTAGGTGCAGGCCCCTCCAGAGTAACTTCAACTCCAACTCCAACTCCAACTCCAAATCCAATTCCAACTCCAACAGTTCATGAATCACAAGTCGAAGGAACCGCAATAGAAGTCAGTTATGCTCCCACCTTCGGTCTTGATGATGAAGATATTCAGGAGGTAAATAAGCCCAGTCCTTCTGATGATGACCTCATGATGTTCGATGAAGAAGAGGAATCCAGTGGCTCTCACCATTCAACTTCTAAACCCAAAGAAAAGTAGAAAAAGAAGAAGAATGTTGTCACAAGGAAAGAATTTCTGAGCTTACAAGCCAAATTCGATCAAATCCTAGCTGCAGACAAGCCAACCCAACCGCAACCAGAAGATACCCCCGGACCGCAGTCACTGATCGAACGGATAGAACGCCTGGAAACGCGTGAGCGTTTGGCTGCTGAGAGAATTTCTCTCAAAGTTGAAATAGGGATCCGGTCCCTTGACAACAACCGCAAAGCAGATCACAAGGACTTTATGGCTGCTGTGGAACGCCTCATCTCTGAGGTGACCGCAATCAAAAAGGATCTCCAAGCAGCCATTGCGGATCAAGCCACACAGTCTCAAAAACTGATAGCTGAGACTCACACTGCGTATGAGTCCACTATCTCAGTTCTTCAAGCCACGATCAATAGACTGCAACGATCCCTGTCCTCTAACTTCCATGGTCCCGAGATTCTTCAGCTCACCAAGGAAATTCATACACTGCTCTTCAACCCCACCATTCCCAATAATCAACAGTTGGCCGATGCCCTTAAAGCTCAATTTGAAGATGTTTTTGCCAAGGTTGATGGCCTTAGAAAATGGCTTGAGGAAGCTCCTCCGTTGCATTCCTCAAGAGGGGGAAGTGAAGACGAAGTCCATCACAGTGAAGATGAAGTCCATCACTCCAATCATACCATCTCACAACATCAGAGCCCCTCCATTATCACAGAAAAAATTCCTACACCGCAACCATCTCATCATACTCCACCTCATAACACTCCACCGCAAGAGAAGGTCACTCCTGAGAAACCAGAGACTCCCCCTCACTTCAAAAACCTGGCTGAGCACATGTCCTCTCCAAGCTCAAATGACTCTCCTGCCACCACCCAAAGGAAACAAGATTGGAAGGCAGCCAAACTTGCAGAGCTCATATGGAGAGAATGCGGTTTTGATACTATGATGGACGAATCCTTGATAAACTCTTGGATCAATCCTCACCGCAGACTGCTAGATGAAGATTACAGACCCCACCTCACCTATGCTGAACCCCCTACTGATGGCTACTGGGATGTCCCAATATCTCCAAATGCCAAATACTTCACAGTATTTGAGCAATTCGACCGCAGCCTTCCAGACCACAAAAGACTGCCAATGGAATTTGAGAGACTTAGTCTTTTTCATGCTAAGCATGCCTCTCCCATTGAGAAAATATGGTCCAACGATAGACCATCCGCAGTCAAGAACTACAAGATTCGAAAGTTCACGAAGGCTGACTACATCCAGTACACCCTCACCAGAAGGGAGCATGACTATGTCCGCACCCAAGCAGACTTCCCTTGTATAAATCCGGAAGAAATCTTTCTCATTGCCAAGGTGTTCCAGAACAAGTCAGAGAAGCACCAGAAAATGAAGATTGCGCTTGAAAGGGCTAATACCTTTTTGAAGGAAACGGTCTGTGATTTTGCCAAGATCGACGCAGACATCTAACCCATCATTGCCAAGAAATTTGATATGCCACCACTTGACCCTGCACCAATGCCTACCGAAGGCTATCAAGAAAGATCCTTAGGCGCAACCAACTTTCCTAAACTTGGAGTCATTTTCAAAAGGAAGACCGATAATGTCAAATACTTCATTCCTATGACTGCCATGCATCGCCTCACCAAGAAGCAACTTGACATCTGCCGAACCGCAGTTCAAAGATCGAAGCACACTACCGCAGAAGTCAAGTTCGAGATCTTAAGGAGAATCATCTGGCTGGAAAACATCAGGAAGTTTTGGTGGATCCTGATCAAGTTCCTCAAACTTGATAGCTGAACAAAAAGTTAAAGAGGTCACTTAGGGGGAAATTGTTGAATCATAAAAAGTGACCCTCTTGAACTTCAGCTACTGCAACCTCTTCAGCTACCGCAACCATCCAGCACCCGCAGTCAAGCTCCTTCATCAGCAACCGCATCCGGAGTCTACCTACCGCAGTCACTTAACTAGATTACTTTACTTGTCTTTATTATAATACTCTCTATTGTCCAGTATGCCTTTCATGGCTACTCTTAGAGATGTAATCTAGTGTACTTCATGAGTCTTTATAAATAGAGCTCATTCTCTTGTATTCAACACGGATAACTTACGCATCTACCTATTCTGAATACACATCTCTGAAGTTATCGTTTCTATCTCTCTATTACTCATCCCTTCTTACTCTAAAATATTACTAGAATACAACTGATTATAACCTCTCTTCGGAGCAAGTCTTTTGTGACTTAATCACTAAGTTTGATCTTCCTTATTAACTTGGTTTGAATGCATTCCTTGTTATGAATCAACTTATGTGTATACTTGATATAACAATTGTTGTCATTTCTATTTCTTTACTTTCTGCAACTAACTCTCTAACTATCTAAATCTAACTTATTAATATTATTGTTGAGCTTTTAGATCCTTCGAGATTAACTATTCCGCAATATACTTGTTCTAACGTTTGTTCAAGTGTGTCTCTAAGTTTTTCTCTCAACAAAAGGTCTCATCATAATCAACTCCCGGAGTTTGAGAAAAGCCCTTTGCAACCAGTCGTGCCTTATAAGTGTGTACATTACCATCCATGTCGGTCTTCTTCTTGAAGATCCATTTGCACCCGACTGTCTTGCGAGCCGGTACATTGTCAACCAAGTTCCAAACTTGATTGCCATACATGGATTGTATCTCGCTGTCCATAGCCTCTTTCCATTTTGCAGCCTCAGCGCCTGCCATGGCTTCCGTGTAGATGTTAGGTTCATCCAGACTCACCAGTGTGCTATCACTTATAAGTGTATCACCTTCCGCAGTAATATGGAAACCATAGTAATGCTCAGGTGCATTCCTAACTCTCGTGGAACGCCTCAAAGGTACAGATTCTTCTGTTGGACCAATAGGAGTTTCCTCCTCAGGTTGATTGCTAGGGTTTGAGGTTCCTTCACCACTTGACTCTTGAATTTCTTCAAGGTCAATTTGCCTCCCACTGTTTCCTTGGCTCATGAATTCTCTCTCGCGAAAGACTCCTCTCCTTGGTACAAAGACTACATTATCACTAGGTCTGTAGAAAAGGTAACCAAATGATCTCTGTGGGTAGCCGATGAAAATACACCTCTCACTTCGAGGTTTGAGCTTATCGTGAGACTCGGGCCTCACAAAAGCCTCGCAACCCCAAATCTTGATGTGGTCCATATTGGGAACTTTTCCGGTCCACATCTCATGAGGTGTTTTGGCAACCTTCTTTGTAGGAACTAGATTAAGGATATGGGTGGCAGTCTCTAAGGCATACCCCCAAAATGAGATTGGTAGCGAAGCTCGACTCATCATGGAACGAACCATATCCAACAAGGTTCGATTGCACCTCTCAGCCACACCATTAAGCTGTGGTGTCCTGGGAGGTGTCAATTGTGAGATAATCCCACATTCTTTAAGATAGTCAAGGATTTTTGTACTAAGATACTCACCACCTCGATCGGATCGAAGCATCTTAATATTTCGGCCCAACTGATTCTCCACTTCTTGCTTGAACTCTTTGAATCTTTCAAAGGTCTCTAACTTATGCTTGATTAAGTAGACATATCCATATCTACTAAAATCATCAGTAAAAGTCACATAGAACCGGTTAGCATCTCTTGTGGCGGTTCTGAAGGGTCCACACACATCAGTGTATATGAGGTCCAATGAACCCTCACCCCTATCACAAGTACCAGTGAAGGGTGACTTTGTCATTTTCCCAAGCAAACAAGATTCACAACTATCATCTGACTTTAGGTCAAACGACTCCAAGACTCCATCATTTTGGAGTTGGCATATGCGTTTCTTGCTTACATGTCCAAGACGACAATGCCACAAAGATGCTTTATCTAAGCCAGTGGAAGGATCGATACACAATACATTATTTCCTAGGTTATCAACAGCCGACACAGTTTCATATACACCATCACAAGGTAATGCTTTAAAATAAAAAACATTATTAAAGAAAGCATTAATACCACCACAATCATTATCAAATGAAAAGGTAAAACCTTGTTTGTATAAAACATGAAAGGAAATAATATTTCTCGCCATTTCAGACGAATAACAACATTTATTCAAATCTAATACTAATCCACTACTTAGCAACAAAGAATAAACTCCAATCTTGGTGACAGGTGAAGCTTTCCTATTCCCCATGATCAAGTTTATCTTCCCATACTCCACATTCTCACTTCTTCTTAGTCCCTGCAAATAAGTATATATGTGAATACCACAACCTGTATCAAGGACCCAAGAATTAAAATGGGGTGAATTATTAGACATAATAGTGTATGTACCTGCATGATTGGGTTTAACTTTCCCATCCTTCACATCTTGCTGGTACTTTGGGCAGTTTCGCTTCCAATGCGACTTTTCATGGCAATAGAAGCATTCCACCTCTTTAGGGTTAGCAGAAGGAGTGACGAAACCTTTCTTGGTTCCACTTGAAGAGGAGCCATCAAGGGTCTTCCCTTTGGTGCCCTTTGAAGGGCTCTTCCTCTTATTTCCTTTGCCTTGCCCGATTGCCAAGACAGGGGCTGCCGTAGGAGTAGGAGTCGTAACAACCGCCTTACCTTTAAGACTACTTTCCGCGGTCTTCAAAAGTCCTTGAAGTTTGTTGAGTGTAACTTCCTCCTTGTTCATGTGGTATGTCATACGTAATTGATCATAACACGATGGTAAGGAGTGCAAAATGATATCTATTGCCAACTCCTCGGGGAAGTTCACATTCAGTTTCAGCAAACGGTCCACATACCTTTGCATTTTCTACATGTGGCCCGTGATGGGTTCACCATCCTTCATCCGGGTTGTTATCATGGAGGAGATGATTTCATATCGCTCTTGACGAGCACTCTGATAGTAGCAGTCCATCAAATCCTGGTGCATCTCAAAAGGATAGTAGTCCTCATAGGACTTTTGGAGCTCGGCTGTCATAGTGGCCAACATGATGCATGCCACTTTGGTAGCATCTCTTTCATGGGCCTGATATTCAGCGATCTCCTCGGGAGTAGCAGTCGGCTCGAGTTCTTTAAGCTCTTTGTCGAGGACATATTCTTTGTCCTCATACCGAGTGACCATCCTAATGTTCCTAATCCAATCCATAAAGTTGGATCCATCAAAGGTAACTCTCCCACAAAGGTTCATGAGAGAGAAGGAGCCGGTAGGGTTAGAGCCAGAAGCAGCATTGTTGGAAGTCATCTGAAAAGAAGAAGGACAAGTTTAGATTAGATATAAAGATAATCCGTAATAAAACACCCAAATGTAATATTAAGGCTAGGACCCAACACAATATTTTATAACTTAGAAGAGGGATGCCGTAATCCAAGCTATAAAATATTTGAAGGTAGGTGAATGACGATTCACCAATTTCCACCATGAAAAACGAAATAAATTATTAGGTTTTAATTGGTTTTGAAACTCCTAGATTCTTTGAGATTCATTGAACTTTTCAACGGCATGTTTCAATCTCGAGTGTGCCCTTCAGGTTTTGTGACTGGGATGCTGAGGATCACAAAACAAGGTGTGAAGTAACCATGCAAATTACTTGGTACCCTTAAGATTTACCCCTCAATCGATGTGTCGGTTAACCACACGCGCTCCACCGATACTATGATAAATATTAAGTTACCCTTTTTCTACCTAGTTAAGTCCAGGTTAGTGTGCCGGTCAACCACACACGCTCCACTAACGACTTAATCAAAGTGCAAAGTGTAATTTCATGGGTTAGCACCTTATTCCCATTTTCCTAAAGTAACTAAGATTGAGAATTTATAAAAACATTTAGTTACTTTATATTCATCATACTTTTAATGAGAATTTAAAGTCCTTGTCTTACCCGTTCGGCTAACGACCCTCCACCGATCAAGGAAGCGGTGGGTGAGAGTGGACACCCATTAATAATGGACTTTAAAAGAAAGACTTTTGGTAATCCATAAATTGAGGACAAATTATGGATTCCATTAAAACACATAATGATCATGAATTAAACATTAACCAATTTTAACAAGTAATTCCTATGATCTATCAAGAACTCATAAGAACATGAATATTCCTATCAAAATTCTAAGAACATATGAACACATATAAACATGAAATTTTGATATTAGCCATTGTAAATGGATTAGAACAACCATTACACCATCTAAAACAAGTTTTATACCACCAAAACAGTTAGGGTAATGTTTCTAGTCCCTTTCCAGTAGCAAAACTCAAAAAACTGCATTTTGTGGCTCCTACTCGTCGAGTGCAAGAACCTACTCGACGAGTAGGATGAGTTTACTCATGGACTCGTCGAGTCCCCCCATAGACTCGGCGAGTTCATGCTGCAGAGTTCAGAAAAACTGAGTTTTTTCACAATTTTGCATCAAGTATCAAACAAAAAAACCTGGCTCTGATACCACTGAAGGGTTTTGAGCATTCTAGCACTCCTAAGGTGTACATGTAACCCTAGAAACCTTGGATCTATGTTTTATCTATGATACATGCAAAATTTGTTTTTCCAAGGTTTACATCCTATCTAGCATACATGGGGTACTTTTAATCATAAAAGTAAGCAAGAAAACATATCTTGTAATAGATTGGATTCCGTGAAAACCTTGTGAGCCTAGCACCTCAAGTATGATGCCTCAACTGTCTCACACAACACCAAATGCACTTGGAATAAACTTGAGAGAAATGTCACACTACTTGAAATCGGCTAGCCCTCTTCTTTCTTACTTAAGTGCCGATTTTGGTGAACATAAGGATCCTTATATAGTGTGTTACAATTAGGGTTACACCATGTAAACCCTAATTGTCATGACCTTTCATTTCCATGACCCATGCATTCTATAAACACCATGGAGCATCCTATGGGTTTTAGCCCAACTTGATAATCCATATAGCATTAGCCCACTATACAAGTATGAGTAATTTACACAATCAACCCATATATTTAATTAGTCTTCTTTTGATCACTTAATTAATTCTTGATCAATACTAATTAAATAATACTATTAATATATTAGAACTTATAATATATTAATAAACCTTAAGTGTTATTTCTCTCATTTTAGTCTATCCAAATGCATGATGCCATGCAACCCAAATGGACCATGCTAATTGGGTCAAGTACATTCCAGAAATAGGTATGAGCTTAGACACCTAATCCAACAGCCAGGACTTAACCTCCTGTAGGGTTGGGATATCATTTCCTATGAATAGTATATCATCCACATACAATACGAGAAAGCTAACTATACTCCCACTAGCTTTGACATATACGCAGGACTCATCCTCGCTTCTCGAGAAACCAAACTCTTTGACCTTCTCATCGAAACAAAGATTCTATCTGCGAGACGCTTGTTTTAATCCATAGATGGATTACTCAAGCTTACACACTCTATTTGGGTTCTTTGCATCGACAAAACCCTCTGGCTGACTCATGTAAACATCCTCAGCCAACTTCCCATTAAGGAAAGCGGTTTTGACATCCATCTGTCATATTTCATAGTCATGAAACGCAGCTATGGCTAGCATAACCCATATAGACTTGATCTTCGCTACTGGTGAGAAGGTCTCATCATAGTCAACTCCAGGAGTTTGAGTAAAGCCCTTCGCAACCAATCGTGCCTTATACATGTGTACTTTCTCATCCATGTCGGTCTTCTTCTTGAAGATCCACTTGCACACGACCGTCTTACAACCTGGTACATTGTCAACCAAGTTCCAAACTTGATTGCCATACATGGACTAAATCTCGCTGTCCATTTCCTTTTTCCACTTTGCAGACTCCGGGCCTGCCATGGCTTCCTTGTAGTTTTTAGGTTCATCTAAATTTACTAGTGTACTATCACTAATAAACAAATCACCCTCATTAGTAATATGGAACCCATAAAACTCAGGTGGAACACTAACTCTACTGGAACGTCTAAGAGGTAAGGACTCGTCAACTGGTTCAACAGGAGTTTCCTCCTCAGGTTGATCGCTAGTGTTAGAGGTTTCTTCATCGCTTGATTCTTGAAGCTCTTCAAGATCAATTTGACTCCCACTATCCTCTTGGCATATGAGTTCTCTCTCGTGAAATACCTCTCTCCTCGCAATGAAGACAACATTGTCACTCGGTCTATAGAAGAGATGTCCAAAGGACTTCTGTGGATAGCCGATGAAAATACACCGCTCACTACGAAGTTCGAGCTTGTCGTGAGTCTCTCATCTTACAAAAGCCTCGCAACCCCAAACCTTGATATGTGCTAACGAGGGAACCTTCCCTGTCCACATCTCGTGAGGTGTTTTGGCAACCATCTTAGTTGGGACTAGATTAAGGATATGGGCGGCAGTTTCTAAGGTATACTGTGACAACCCGAAATTTCTATTCTGTACAATCATTCACTTCAATAGAAGTCAGAACAGTTTCTGCTAACTTTTGAGCTGTGTAGAGTCAGTTTGAGTGTTCTGGAGCCTAGTACTTCAGGAGATAACAGGAGAGAGGATGCCCTAGGGTTTATTGTGCAACAATAAAGTCACAAAACTCCAATAGTTTGGAGTTTACGGCCTAAACAAGGTGTTTACGGCCGTAAACCCTAAGGGGGTATAAATATGACACTTAGTCATATTTACCACTTTTTCTCCATTTTCAAGTATAGAACTCAAATCCTCTCAAGTATCATTCGATTTTCCTTCTTGATCTTCAACTTTGTAAGTGTTTCTTACCCTAATAAGTTGATATCTTACTTAATCTAGTGATCTTACATGATTCCATCCGTGAAATCATTCCATATGTGTAGATCTTCAAGTTTCACCAAGAACACCAAGAACACACACTAGTGTTCTTGGACTTCTAACACCCTTTCAAGCTTCTACATAGTAAGTACTCTTACCTTGGCTTGTTATAAGGCTTGTTACACTTCTTGATCATCTAGAAAACACAAAGAATCACAAGATCAAAGGTGTTTATGGTCCAGAATGTTCTTGGACCGTAAACCCTAATGAACGGGCCATTGTGTGCCCTAGTCCCTTACCAAGCCTTGGATACTAGTCTAGATCCCATCCTTGATGTGCTTAGGACTTAAAACATCAAAACGATCATAAACCATATGGGTTTACGGCCGTAAACACATGGAGGAATGGTCAATGGGCCGTAAACTCCATAAAGGGGTGAAATGTTGCCCTACTCACTTCCAAAGGCTTAGACTTGAAGTAGGAATGCTTCTTATGACTTGTAAAGCTTCAAAACACAAAATGGTAGAAGTACCATGAGTTTACGGCCGTAAACACATGGGTTTACGACCGTAAACTCCAAGGGAGTTGGTCACAAAACCGTACACTCCAATAGAGTGTCCTCTTGGACCCTAAACTCAATAGCCAAGTCCTACAACCCTTAGATGCAATCCTTAGGACTTATATCACTTAAATCAAGTGTTTTACATGTCTTAGGATGTCTTAACTTGGTTAATTAGTTGTTTTATGACTAACTGGATACATATATGTGTTATTATATGTTAACTAGGATCCTTGTGTGTGTTCAAGTCTTCACTTGACACTTAGCATCCTATACCATCCGTTCATCTAAACCACTCACTACAGGTGAGTTCATACCCCTTAATCAACCTTTTAAATGATTTTAAATGCTTTTATGGGGGGATACAAGTTGATCTTTTATAGTTATTATATCAATCACATGTGATTAATAACTACCAAACAAGTGGATTTCTTACTTTCAAACTGTGTTATCAAACAAACTACTTTTCAAACTGTTTTGTTAAACTCTTTTACATGTCCAATACTTTTATCAAACTCTTTTACATGTCAAATACTTTTATTCAATTTCCTTTGCACTTATATTCTGTTAAAAGTATATCTTTATAGATATAGTTATATAAGTAGGATGGAAAGGACTTAGGACTGATAACTCACCTTACCTCCTGTTCCTTGTTTGGTTGTGGACTTAGGGTATCGGTTATTTGTCCGAAGGTCGTTTGAATCCTAGTTATATATTATGTATATGTATATAGATATAAAAGTTCCTTCTTTCTATTCAATACCTTTGGGTAGCAAAGGTATACAGATATGTTCATACATACAAATCATATTACTAGTAAGCTACAATAGGCGTAGTTTAGGAAGTTACTAATACTATTACTAGAACAATGGAACATACAATGAGTCAGTTCATACATGAGTCTATACATTACAATACAGCTAGTACATACTATACATTTTACAAGAAAACATACATGCTAGACAGAGAGAGAACATACAATACCATACAGAGAGAACATACAATACCATACAGATAGAACATACATACATACTAGACAGAGAGAGAACATACAATACAGCTAGTACATACAATACATATACAAGTGCACTAATACAGTTATGTGAGCCAAGTAACGGGGCATGGCATCACCTGTCATGGCCGTTTTGTATCCAGAATCTCCTTAAGTGGGGAGTGTATGAGTTTGTGTATAGATCTATACTGGATTGACTATCCTACACCTTACTGCTCGCTATAGTGGGACTTGCAAGTCTACGGGTGCCAAACGTCATTTCTTACGACGTCTTACATCGTCGTTTTTCTATAGTCAGTAGCAGAGTACAGGCCGATCACATGGTACTTTAAATAACAATTGGTTTAAGGTAGTTAGCACAACAGTAGTTACTTAATACAATACTACAGTACTATTTCATTTTCCCATTGCATTCACTTTGTGATCTTCACACAATAAACAGTAATGTAAAAACTATATTTTTGGTTAATGATAGTCAGATTTGGGAAAATACATACTCTTACAAGAGGCACACACACAGATACTAGATGCCTTGGTAGAAGGCTGCTTTTAGTAGGAAACATAGGGTTCTCTAGGAGATTCAAACCTTTTTACAAATTCACACATCACTTACTTACATATACTTTCATACAAATTCAGACACTAATATACTTATGATCTCACCAGCTTTAAAGCTGATACTCGCTTTCAAAATAACTTGTATTCTCAGGTCACCAGTAGACAGGTACCGGTGCCATGTTTTGAGAAGATGGAGCTCGTTCAAGACTCATCTTTTATTTTTGATTCATATTTTGGTGTCTATTTAACTTGATTCAGGGCAGGACAGCTCTCCATCGAATCACGGAAGTTGTCACCAATGCGAGAATGCATACCATCCGCACCATTCGTCTATAAGATGCTTGTGAGAGGTCTAGAGGAGACCATGAGACCCTGCAGCAAGAGCTAGCTGAAACTCGAGCTGAAGTCATAGAGCTCTGAGTACGCCAAAGGGTGTACGAAAGGTACCTACTTGATATGGAGCGTCAGCTGGCTGAACTGAGGGTTCACCCAAGGGATAACCATCACCAGTAGGAGATATTCTACCTTTCTTTCCTTGGTTGAAAGAATAGTCTTCCTAAATAGGCTCTAAGTACCACTTTTCTAAGTAACTAACTCTGTACTGTAAGTACTTTCTAGTTAAACCAATATGCCGTCAAAACTTTTACTACTTCGGATATGATGTAAGACCTACTTCAAGGTCATTTTTCCCAAATGTATTACATCTTAAATATCACTGATATTGACAGTCGGCTAAATTCTGTGCCAATCCTTGTTCAAATACTTTCGTTTTGCTATCATTAGGACCCTATCTAAACACTCACCCCGTCAAATTACTGAGCTATGGTGAATTAGCTCAAGGATTCCTTCCAATTCTTGTCGGAGGTTGGATAGCAATTGTCTTACAACCATTCTATGAACCTACTTCTACTATTTACTAGGACTGCATCATAGGGATGTAGGTCAAACCCTCGAGAACTTACTCCTACTATTTGTATGAATGGTCGAAATACATCTAGGTTCAACCATAATCACTCACGAACTCATTTTCTTTTGTATAACAGAATCATGTCGTCATCCAGAAATAACCAGCCGAACGACGAAACCCCTATCCTTCATATCGACGCCGCTACATTCCAATCCGCGGTAACAGCTGCCGTGGCAGCTGTCCTTGCAAACCTCAGCGCTAACAACGCAAGCAAGGCTGACAAGGGGGTTGACAGATCCGATCATTGTATCGATTGGGGAAGCCAACTAATGATAACAGTCACAGACTTACAAAGCCGAAAAACCGGGAACATGAAACGAAAGCGTCAAGCCCAAAAGGAGGGCAAGCGATCCCAAAGACTTTCCATGCAACAGCAACAAGTGACAACCCCTACCATCCCAGCACCGATCAGGCCATACGAGGGAAAACTTCCGAAGTGTGACAAGTGTAGCTTTCATCATAATGGGGCTTGTCATGAAATGCAATGCTGCAATTGCCACAAAATAGGGCACCATGCTCGTAGCTGTGGAGCACCGGCACGACCCATCACTCAAGTCCCTGACATCGTAGTCAACCAGGCTTGCTATGATTACGGTGAAATCGGGCACTTTAAGAGGAATTGTTCGAAAAGGAGGAACAACGAAAGCAACCGTGTCCACATAACTCCGACCCGACACATCACTTCCACCACCGATGCAGGTGCTAGCCAGATTTGTCACCTATGCGGTGAGATAGGACACCTCGAGGAGGTTTGTCCAATAACGAAGAACTCTAGCGCAGATGGGAAGATACTAAGGATCACTGCCGCAGGAGAGACTACTCCGGACCCACGTTGAAATACTAGGGCGTTTTGAAATAGTAGACTTATAAGTTGTTAAAAACTAGTGCAACTCGAGTCTTATCTTTTTAGCGAGACCCCGTCAGTCAAGGGACTCTCGTGCTGCGTGTACTTACTTTTTGTAGTATACCCTGTTAGCAGCAGTAGTCTTGTAGATAAAACTAAAGTACTTAAACTCTGTAAAAGTTGCACTGTGATGTTTTGTAACACCTTTATGATCTAGTCTAACGCCTTTTATTCCGAGTAGTCCATCATTATCGTATAACTTGAGTAAATTCAATCCTCACAATGCCAGTTTCATGCGTAAATTCTTTTCTCCGTAATCGCCTTTCTAGCGAAGCCGTCATTCCATGACTCTGAGGTACTCATGTAGAGAGTACCCTATGATTCGTCTCCTTCCCGAAGACTCCTCAGCAAACCTCCCCGGTGTACCACTCGTACAGTACGTCAAGCTCGACCCGAAGATCCATATGGTTGATCTATCGCTGGAGAAGGTATACGAAAGGGTGGTATATAATCAAGGTTCTATAGGCTTAGAATTGATGATTCCGCTTTAACTTCTTTTCCTTGTTTGGATGTGAGCTTAAAGAAGAATCATTTATTCGACTGCCTTTTCAGTCTTAATTATATACGACTCGTATACACGAAGCTGTGATTGATGAACCAAATATGACTGCTGATATGAACTTTAGGACGGAGACTGCCCAAGACTACGAGTGATCGTACTGCCATACGGATAAACTTGGAAACCAATCAAATGCCTTCTCACCGATTGAGACAATAGATTCAGGTAGAACAGAAAACCCCCAGGATTTCCTCTGCAACGTCAAGTCGAGTTCAAAATTGACTTAGTTCCAGGGGCTATTCCAGTAGCCAAATCGCCCTATCGTCTAGCACCTGCAGAGATGCAAGAACTGTCCGGTCAACTTAACGAACTGCTCAGCAAGGGCTTTATAAGACCAAGCTTCTCATCCTGGGGAACTCAGGTCTTGTTCGTCAAGAAGAAAGACGGATCGTTTCGTATGTGCATCGACTACAGGGAGCTCAACAAGCCAACCATCAAAAATCAGTACCCTTTGCCTAGCATAGACGATTTAGTTGATCAACTGCAAAGGGCGAACTTCTTTTCAAAAGTCGATCTAAGATCCGGGTATCACCAACTACGAGTATTAAGGAAGGATGTTCCGAAGACAGCCTTCCGAACTTGTTATGGGCACTACGAATTCGTAGTGATGCCGTTCGGATTGACAAACGTGCCCGCAGTATTCATGGGTTTAATGAATAGGGTGTGTCGTCCTTACTTAGATCAGTTCGTCGTCGTCTTCATCGATGACATACTTATCTACTCTCGTAGTAAGGAGGAGCATAGTCAACATCGTCAGCAGATCTTGGAAACATTTCGATCAGAGGAGCTCTACGCGAGATTCTCTTAAATACGAATTTGGATTCGAAGGGTCAAATTCCTGTGTCACATTGTTAGTGAAGAGGGAATTCGAGTAGACACTTCCGAAATCCAGGCCGTTGAGAATGGTCAGATCCGAAGACACCTACAGAAATTCGTAAATTTTTAGGTCTCGCAGACTACTATAGTAGGTTCTTTCAGAACTTCTCACGATTCACGAAGCCCCTTACAACTTTGACCCAGAAGGGCGTGGCCTTTGACTGGGAAGAGAAGCAGGAGAGGGCGTTCCAAACGCTAAAACGAGCCATGTGCACCGCGCCAACTCTATCTCATCCAAAAAGGAATAAGAAGACTTTATAGTCTATGGCGATGCGTCCAAATCCAGGGCTCCGTTGCATTTTGATGCAACGAGGTAAGGTCATTACCTAAGCCTCCCATCAATTGGAAACCCTCAAAACTAGCTATGAAATTCACAATCTAGAGTTAGAGGGCATCATTAGAGAGGATCGTTCAGATTATTGGACGATTGAAAGCCTCTAGTGACCAACAGAAAAGTTACGCAGGGCTTTTCGAGATTCTCGCTAGAATCGGCCCAGTAGCTTACAAACTTAACTTACCGCGCGAACTCAGTAACGTACATTCTACTTTCCATGTCTCGAACTTGAAAAAGTGTCTGTCCGACGAGACTCTTGTAATCCCACTCGACGAGATCAAGATCAACGAGAGCCTCAACTTCGTGGAAGAACCTGTAGAGATCATAGACTGAGAGGTCAAGCAAACGAAACAAAGCCGTATCCCGATAGTGAAGGTTCGCTGGAACGCCAAGCGAGGACCTGAATTCACTTGGGAACGAGATTATCTGATGAAACTGAAATATCCTCGTCTTTTTACTTAGTTACTTGTAACTACTTATTTGCTTACACTCTAATTTCGGGACGAAATTCCTTCTAACGGGGGGATGATGTGACAACCCGAAATTTCTATTTAGTACAATCATTCACTTCAATAGAAGTCAGAACAATTTCTGCTAACTTTTGAGCTGTGTAGAGTCAGTTTGAGTGTTCTAGAGCCTAGTACTTCAGGAGATAACAGGAGAGAGGATGCCCTAGGGTTTATTGTGTAACAATAAAGTCCCAAAACTCCAAGAGTTTGGAGTTTACGGCCTAAACAAGGTGTTTACGGCTGTAAACCCTAAGGGCGTATAAATATGACACTTAGTCATATTTACCACTTTTTCTCCATTTTCAAGTATAGAACTCAAATCCTCTCAAGTATCATCCGATTTTCCTTCTTGATCTTCAACTTTGTAAGTGTTTCTTACCCTAATAAGTTGATATCTTACTTAATCTAGTGATCTTACATGATTCCATCCGTGAAATCATTCCATATGTGTAGATCTTCAAGTTTCACCAAGAACACACACTAGTGTTCTTGGACTTCTAACACCCTTTCAAGCTTCTACATAGTAAGTACTCTTACCTTGGCTTGTTATAAGGCTTGTTACACTTCTTGATCATCTAGAAAACACAAAGAATCACAAGATCAAAGGTGTTTACGGTCCAGAATGTTCTTGGACCGTAAACCCTAATGAACGGGCCATTGTGTGCCCTAGTCCCTTACCAAGCCTTGGATACTAGTCTAGATCCCATCCTTGATGTGCTTAGGACTTAAAACATCAAAACGATCATAAACCATATGGGTTTACGGCCGTAAACACATGGAGGAATGGTCAATGGGCCGTAAACTCCATAAAGGGGTGAAATGTTGCCCTACTCACTTCCAAAGGCTTAGACTTGAAGTAGGAATGCTTCTTATGACTTGTAAAGCTTCAAAACACAAAATGGTAGAAGTACCATGAGTTTACGGCCGTAAACTCATGGGTTTACGACCGTAAACTCCAAGGGAGTTGGTAACAAAACTGTAAACTCCAATAGAGTGTCCTCTTGGTCCCTAAACTCAATAGCCAAGTCCTACAACCCTTAGATGCAATCCTTAGGACTTATAGCACTTAAATCAAGTGTTTTACATGTCTTAGGATGTCTTAACTTGGTTAATTAGTTGTTTAATGACTAATTGGATACATATATGTGTTATTATATGTTAACTAGGATCCTTGTGTGTGTTCAAGTCTTCACTTGACACTTAGCATCCTATACCATCCGTTCATCCAAACCACTCACTACAGGTGAGTTCATACCCCTTAATCAACCTTTTAAATGATTTTAAATGCTTTTATGGGGGGATACAAGTTGATCTTTTATAGTTATTATATCAATCACATGTGATTAATAACTACCAAACAAGTGGATTTCTTACTTTCAAACTGTGTTATCAACCAAACTACTCTTCAAACTGTTTTGTCAAACTCTTTTACATGTCCAATACTTTTATCAAACTCTTTTACATGTCAAATACTTTTATTCAATTTCCTTTGCACTTATATTCTGTTGAAAGTATATCTTTATAGATATAGTTATATAAGTAGGATTGAAAGGACTTAGGACTGATAACTCACCTTACCTCCTGTTCCTTGTTTGGTTGTGGACTTAGGGTATCGGTTATTTGTCCGAAGGTCGTTTGAATCCTAGTTATATATTATGTATATGTATATAGATATAAAAGTTCCTTCTTTCTATTCAATACCTTTGGGTAGCAAAGGTATACAGATATGTTCATACATACAAATCATATTACTAGTAAGCTACAATAGGCGTAGTTTAGGAAGTTACTAATACTATTACTAGAACAATGGAACATACAATGAGTCAGTTCATACATGAGTCTATACATTACAATACAGCTAGTACATACTATACATTACAATACACCTAGTACATACTATACATTTTACAAGAAAACATACATGCTAGACAGAGAGAGAACATACAATACCATACAGAGAGAACATACAATACCATACAGAGAGAACATACATACATACTAGACAGAGAGAGAACATACAATATAGCTAGTACATACAATACATATACAAGTGCACTAATATAGTTATGTGAGCCACGTAACGGGGCATGGCATCACCTGTCATGGCCGTTTTGTATCCAGAATCTCTTTAAGTGGGGAGCGTATGAGTTTGTGTATAGATCTATACTGGATTGACTATCCTACACCTTACTGCTCGCTACAGTGGGACTTGCAAGTCTACGGGTGCCAAACGTCATTTCTTACGACGTCTTACATTGTCGTTTTTCTATAGTCGGTAGCAGGGTACAGGCCGATCACATGGTACTTTAAATAACAATTGGTTTAAGGTAGTGAGTACAGCAGTAGTTACTTAATACAATACTACAGTACTATTTCATTTTCCCATTGCATTCACTTTGTGATCTTCACACAATAAGCAGTAATGTAAAAACTATATTTTTGGTTAATGATAGTCAGATTTGGGAAAATACAAACTCTTACAAGAGACACACACACAGATACTAGATGCCTTGGTAGAAGGCTGCTTTTAGTAGGAAACATAGGGTTTTCTAGGAGATTCAAACCTTTTTACAAATTCACACATCACTTACTTACAAATACTTTCATACAAATTCAGACACTAATATACTTATGATCTCACCGGCTTTAAAGCTAATACTCGCTTTCAAAATAACTTGTATTCTCAGGTCACCAGTAGACAGGTACCGGTGCGATGTTTTGAGAAGATGGAGCTCGTTCAAGACTCAACTTTTATTTTTGATTCATATTTTGGTGTCTATTTAACTTGACAGAACACACTTGTATTAAAGTTATTTTATTAATGCAATGGATGATGTTGTTGCTTGTTTACTAATTTGCACGGTTGTGATACTGAACATGACGTCCTCCGCCCCAGAACGTTTCCGCCGTTCTTGGTTTTGGGGTGTGACATATACCCCCAGAATGAGATAGGGAGCGAATCACGACTCATCATGGAACGAACCATGTCCAACAAGGTTCGATTGCGCCTCTCAACCACACCATTAAGTTGTGGTGTCCTAGGTGGTGTCAGTTGTGAAACTATTCCACATTCCTTAAGATACTCGTGGAACTCGATAATAAGATACCACCCCGATCGGATCGTAGCATCTTTATCTTCCTGCCCAGCTGATTCTCCACTTCTTGTTTAAACTCTTTGAACTTTTCAAAGGTTTCTGACTTATTCTTGATTAAGTAGATATACCCATATCTGATATAATCATTAGTAAAAGTCACATAGAAGCGGCTCACATCCCTTGTGGTGGATCTGAAGGGCCCACATACATCAGTATGTATGAGATCCAACAAAACCTCACCCCTTTCACAAGAACCAGTAAAGGGTGACTTGGTCATCTTTCCAAGCAAACAAGATTCGCATGTGTCATCTGATTTTAAGTCAAATGACTCCAACACTCCATCCTTTTGGAGTTGGGTTATGGGCTTCTTGTTGACATGTCCAAGACGAAAATGCCACAAGCATGCCTTGTCCAAACCATTGGACGAATCGATTTGCAACACATTATTTCCTAAGTTGTCTACAACCATCACAGTTTCATATATTCCATTACAAGGCAATGCTTCAAAATAGAAAGTACCATTCAAGAATGCATTAATAGAACCAATTTCATTATTAAACGAAAATCTAAATCCTTGTTTATACAAACCATGAAAAGAAATAATGTTTCTCGCCATATCAGACGAATAACAACAATTATCCAAATCTAAACCTAACCCGTTACTAAGCACTAAAGAGTAAACTCCAATCTTGGTGACAGGCGACGCTTTCCTATTCCCTATGATCAGGTTCATCTTCCCATGCTCCACATCCCTACTTCTTCTTAGACCCTGCAAATTAGAACAAATGTGAAAACCACATCCTGTATCAAGGACCCAAGAACTAGCATGTGATGAGTTATTAGATTGAATAGTATAAATACATGCGAAGGTGGGCTTTATCTTCCCATCATTGATGTCCTGCAGATACTTCGGGCAGCTTCATTTCCAATGCCCTTTCTCATGGCAGTAGAAACACTCTGCTTCTTTAGGGTTGGTAGAGGGGTAGCAGAACCAGCCTTAGTCCCACTAGAAGAGGATCCATCATGGGACTTTCCCTTGTGACTCTTAGAAGGATCCTTCCTCTTCTTCCCTTTCCATTGCCCAATAGTCAAGACAGGGGCAGCAGCAATAGGAGTTGATGAAATAGATTTGTCTTTAAGACTGCTCTCAGCAGTCCTTAGCAGGCCTTGAAGCTTGCTCAGAGTGACCTCCTCCTTGTTCATATGGTAGGTCATACGAAACTGGTTGTAACAAGGAGGCAATGAGTGTAAAATGATATCAATGGCCAACTCCTAATCAAAGTTGACATTCATCTTCAGCAAGCGGTCCACAAACCCTTGCATTTTCTGCAAGTAGGCCGTGATGGACTCTCCATCCGTCATTTTGGTAGTGATCATTGCAGCAACGATCTTGTACCTCTCCTGCCTCGCACTTTGATGGTACCTTTCCATAAAATCCCGGTGCATCTCGTAGGACTTTTGGAGTTCAGCAGTCATTGTTGCGAAGATGATGCAATGGACTTTAGTAGTCTCCCTTTCATGGGCATCATACGCAGCGATTTCCTCAGGAGTGGCAGTATTAGGGTTAACCTGTTTCAGCTCCTTGTCAAGAACATACTCTTTGTCCTCGTAACGTGTGACCATTCAAATGTTGCGAATCCAATCGTTGAAATTGGGTCCATCGAAGATCACCTTCCCACACAATTTCACGAGTGAGAATGAGCCAGAAGGGATCGATCCAGAAGCGTTGTTGTTTGGAGTAGACATCTGAAAAGAAAAGGAACAAAGTTTAGATTAGATAAAAACCCAAATGAGAAATTAGGCCTAGGACCCAAAAAAATTATTTACAATTCAGAAGAGGGATTTCGTAATCTAATTGCAAATAATTTGAAGGAAGGTAAATGACGATTTACCAATTTCCACCATGAAAAACGAAAATGACTTAAGTTTTAAATGAGTTGAAATTCCAAGATTAGTTTAAGATTCATTGAACTTTTCAATGGCATGTTTAAATCTCGATTATGCCCTTCAAGTTTGTAACTGGGATACCGAGGATCACAAAGAAGTTGTGAATAACCATGCAAATGTGATTGGTGCTCTCGGTGTCATTTATCACCTAACCAATGCATCAGTTAACCACACACACTCCATTAGTCTATAATAAACATCGAGCCGCCCTTTGCCACACAAGCTAGTCCCAAATTAGTGTGTCGGTTAGCCACACACGCTCCACTAACGACTTGGCAAGGTGCAAAGTGCAATTTCATGGAATAGCATACAATTTCACATTTTTAATAAAGTAACTAAGATTGGGAATTTGTAAAAACATTTAGTTACTTTATATAATCATTATACTTTTTAATGAGGAATTAATTGTCCTATCCTACCCGTTCGGCTAACGACCTTCCACCAATCAAGGAAGCGGTGGGTGAGAGTGGACACCCATTAAACCACCATTTTATAGGCAGTAACCTTATACCCCCTTTATAGAGCGGCTTCGTGAATGAGGCCTACTAACGGTAAGACTGACTTGTCTTATACATATATATAATTATTATTCTTATAATACTATAATAGTATAAGGGTTGAATTTTAACTTTTAGAACTCTAGGGTTTAGAATTTAAATATTTCAAAATTAAACTTTTAATTAAAATTTAAATTCCAAAACTTGAGGGCAAATTTTGAAACTTTTTCAAAATATCTTTTAGATCAAATTTGAAAAATAATTAAATATCATATAATTAATAATTATAACATAATTTGACCTAATCTATTTTTCTTACAAGATAATTCAAATCAAAATACAAATAATTGATTTTTATTTTATAAAACGAGTAATTATCTTAAATTCACAATTATCCATTAATTTGATTAGGATATCAATTACCAAAACAGAAAATCTGATTTTTAATTTCAAAAAACAATTTATGGTAATTATCCAAACCAAATTAGGGCAGAAAATTCGAGATTTAGCAAAACACTGAACTCTCATCATGACATGCCCTGTGTCACGTCGCGAGTCGAGACAGAAACCAAAAATCGATTTTTTTCAGCTATGAACAATTAACAAGGCATCAAATACAATAGAAGAACAACCTAGGCTCTGATACCACTAATGGGTTTTGAGCATTAAATCAATCCTATGGTGCACATGCAAACCCTAATGCTTGGACCTAGTTTTTCTAATTGTACATGCAATAATTGTCCAAGACTTGCAAAGGCCTAAGCAACCCATAGGGTTGTGGTAGCCGAAAATAAGAAACCAAGGGTTCCTTATATGGGTGAGGAATTAGGGTTTCAGTCAAATACCTAAACTGGTTGCTTAAGGCCTAAGCAGCCCATAGGAATCTCGCATAATATCTATCCTTGGACGATTTCTATATAGGCTTCCATATAAAATCGTCCACCCTATCTTTAGGGTTCGTCAGCCCACTTTGCAATATTCACATAATTACAATATCAGTCCCCTTGATTTAATTAATCTCTTTTGACCGCATAATTAATTCTAAATTAATTCTAGATCAATATTAATTAAACAATATGATTTCTTTTTTAATATATTATTCTCAAAATATATTAATAAACCATAATAAACCTCTTTTTCTATAATTCATCCAGTCAAGTTGCTTCGGTGAAGGCAACCCAAAAGGACCATCCTACTATCGGGTCAAGTACATACCAAATATAGTTATGGACTTAGACACCTAATCCAACAATAGCCACTACGCCTGTAGTTCCCAATTCCCTGCTGACCTCCTCCCACCAATCACGGGCTCGTTCCCTTAAAAGACAAGATGCAAAACCCACCTTCGCCCCCTCAGGTTAAAAGCTCATCCACTGAGCATTCTCCATGTCATAAATCCATCGGCTAGGAATGGGGTCTTTAGCCCCAAAGAACTCTAGAGCTCCACAAACCTTAAACTCCCGAAATGAGGGAGTTCGTGTTCCTAACTGTCATGCCGCGATCTCAGCATGTAAAGCACCGAGTCGCTCATCCAGCAACTCCATAATCCCAGAATGGTATGTGTCTAGATGCTCCTGCATAATCTCCATGATCCCCCACTTGATTGTACCAAATATCACAAGAGTATGCTCTAAAATACCGCGGGTGATCTCTGACGAGATGAACTTCCACATCTGCTCATCAATCGACTCCGTTCCAACACCTTAGTCTGAACCAAATCCTTCACCACAAGTGCTCACCACCATACTCAAAAGCAACCAATTAATAATCAGAACATACTCAAAGAATCCTCTGTTGGGTTTTGAGCATTCTAACACTCCTAAGTGTACATGCAACCCTAAATACCTTGGATCTATGTTTTCTCTATTATACATGCAAATATGATTATCCAAGGTATTATCCTAACTAGCATACCAAAACATTGATACTAGGATACTAAAATAGATAGAATACATACCTTGTTGTTGTTGCTTGACTCCATGAAGCTTGAGAGCCTAGTGCCCCAAGTGTGACACCTCAAATGGTTCACACAACATCATGAACTCTTGGAATAACCATGATAAGAAGACATACATGTTCAAATTGGCTAGCCCTCAAAGTATGTATCACTAGTGCCAATTTCTTGAACTAAAGGGGTTCTTATATAGTGTGGCTATTAGGGTTACACCATGTAACTCATGACTGTACCCATTCCTTATGCTCCATGGGTTTTAACCTCCATGGAGTATCCATGGATCACCACATGGGTTAAACCCAACATAAAGGAATCTTGGATCATAAGCCCACATATATAAGAATGAATGATTTACACAATCAATCCCCATATATTTAATTAGTCTCTTTTTGATCACTAAATTAAGTCCAAATTAATTCTTGATCAATACTAATTAAATAACATGATTTCATATTAATATATTAGAACATATAATATATTAATATGTCACAAAATGTCTTTTCCTCATAAACGGTCTATCCAAATGTTCCGATGCCATGCAACCCAAATGGACCATGCCGAGTCGGGTCAAGTACATACCAATTATAGTTATGGACTTAGACACTAATCCAACAGTCTCCCACTTGGATAAGTCTAAAACTATTATCGCGTATGACTTCAGGAACCAACTGGCAATCGTAGCTCTCAAAAGCCGCTGTCGAACTCTGACCTTGTAGATGAACTCTGACCTTTGTCAATGACTTGTCCATTAGATAAGGGATCATATATTCCTCCATTCTAGATATCATATGGACTGAGACATGGATTATAATCATTCTCTCTGTCCATTTGTTGTTTCCTGATTTCCGATTTATGACGACTGACTAATTGAACAAATCAAATCAGTCCTGGCTCGGCCGAGCACTTCCATTTGTCATCATCAAATCATCGAGGGGCCCACAGATATCGCTTTTATCCCGAAGATAAAAGGAATGGATAAACTTCGACTCATATGGCTTGTTCTACTACTTGTTGAATCATACACAAAGGCACGTTTTATAACACCGAGTTACCGAATACGTTTTCGTTCAATCAATGTACAACCAACTCATAGTAACAACTCATATCTCTAGGTTTGAAGAATATAAGATATTATCGTCTCATGATCACTCGTGATAAAATCCATGAAGTGATTCCAATGAGCGCGGGTTGAATCCAATACTCAGAACTTATGAGCACTCATGAGTGTTGTAGCCCCTTGTCCAACATCTTAGACCTCTACAAGCCAACCCATGACAGTCTTGATTCATATCTACTTCCAACATATGACCGACTGTGGATAGTTTGAATAACTTAGTCAATCAGGAAGAACGACCTAGTTATTCTGGAAGTCAAAACATGCAAAATGAAACATAATAATAATAGAATCTAATATGGTATCAAAACCTATGAACATAAATAAAACACCTTTTATTTATCACCATATGATTACACATTATTCATTGTATACTGTTTCAGCTATCAACTTTATTCTTGAATTTAAAACAATAGTTGTCCCATGCTCCAAGCATGTACACTATGTTTTCTAAACACTAGTCATGCCATACACCAAGTATGCATACTATGTTTGTCTATGATCTTCACTTTGTGAATTAGATCAATTGAACATAACTCCAAATCCTTACTGCAAATGCAAGAATTCCAAATTCATGCCATTTACTGAAATCTGTTAGATTCTAAACTTATATGCATTGATCCTCCTGTAATGATTATGCACAGAGTCACAAGGACTTGACAACAAGCATTACAGAGCATTCCAAGGAGATCAACTCCTTGGAAACATCCTTCTTGCATTAAGTTTCCTAATCTTACACAGATTGAATAATTTCCAACTTTGAAACATTTCCATATTCCATTTTGACTATCACTTCTGAACAAGAGGTGCCTCCTTACAGATTATGTCAATATGGTCCTTCCAGAATTAACACTATACTTCCAACTGTCCTTGAGCAACCAATCTTTGGTAAACCTTAGATTGTCCTCGACAATTGCTTAATCCTTTTAGTCATATCCAGTTCTAGACCTTTTCCCTTCTTAATGCCCCAGGCATTTGGAAAATATTAGAAAGGATAAATATAGCACATGTAATCGATCCTATATCCGAAGCATATGGGACTCGAGTCATGATGTCTCACATAAAGACTAAACCAGTCTTTTGCTATAACATTTCCATTTCTATTTGCCAAGTTCTTATAATTCAGATTATGAAAAGGGATGCCGTAATCATAATCGAATTTTAGAACGCAAATAATGGACCCATATATAGAATTTCCTTATGTTGAGTCATACCAACATGAAATTCATATATATATCCTTGACTAAATATGATTAAAATCTCAATCTAAGCTTTTAGAATTGAAAAATCTCAATCTAAGCTTTTAGAATTGAAATGAAGTATAATTTCCTCTCCCTTAATTATAGCAAAACAACTTTTTCAACCCCTGCAGCCTCACGAATTGAAACTTTTGTTTTCTATAATTAACATTGCTAACTTGCAATCTTTATCATAATTATCATGCTCCCACTAACATGATGATTATTAGGATAACACTCATGCTCCCACTAGCTTTGACATGTAATCAGAAATCAGCTGGACTTCTAGAAATCAATACTTTATTGACTTTCTTACCAAAGTTCAGATTTCTGATACTAGATTGCTTTGATAAAACTTTATCAATATCATACACCTTATCTTAGATAGCTCACAGGTGTGTCTAAACAATTTTAAGAACTATGAAAAGGGACGCCGTAATCATAGTCTCGATTGTTTACACCTTTACCACTTCTCACAAGTCCATGTTAGTGTGCTGGTTAACCACACACGCTCCACTAACGACTTTGAGAATGCAAATATCACAATTGCTATCTAGCTAAAATTTACTTAGTGAAAGTGTTTCCTCACCATCATTTTCATGAATCGGAGTGAAACCTTATGACACTTAGATTTTATGGTGTATGAGTTCCTATCCATATGAATTTTGTCAAAACCATAATCACAAGACAAGGTTACTGACAAATCCACACTTATATGGATTAAACTTGTGCAATCTTAAATTCTTGCCATTTGGCAGCTCAAGGGCCTGCCATTGCTACCAAGTAGCTGTGCAACCAATTGAGAACTCTTAGAACTCCTATGCAAAGCCAACTTGAATAGGCACAGACATGTCGACACGATAGGTTATAAACCTCAAGTCGTGTGCTAGTGAAGAACTTCAGGTTTTATTCTTGATTAGTTCTTGAGACTTTCAAGACCTTTAAGACTCCCACTGTCCTCTTGACATCTAAGACTTTCTTGTCAGATATTCAAGAGATAGTGTGGATTCTAATCAAGACAAACATTTCACACAATTGGCCTTAGTTGGTCTTTGTTTTATCCAAAACATCACAACTTACCAATTTCAAATGTACAAGAGTAGAAAACTTTTACTCTTACATTTGACAAGTGTTTTAAACCTTCTTTAAGACATGTCACTCAAGTTACAATCTTAGAGTATAACTCTAAGAATTGTTTTTGGAACGAAGTATAAATCATCTTCTTGATTTAACCACTTCAACAATTCATAGCTCCTCTTCTTAGCTACCAGAATGCACTTAGAGGATGAATTATGATAAGGTCTCTAAATCATTAAGATGATTATATAACATGATACTAAAGTACTCTCCCATCTTTTCAGATTTGAGAAACTTTTATCTTTCTGCCAAAGTTGATTCTTCTTATTCGCTCTGCCATACATTGAAACCTTTTCCAATGTCTCAGAATTACACTTAAGCTTGTAAGTATAACCATATTTACTAAACTTTAGTAAATCATGACGAATAGTCTTATCGATCTTTTGTGGTGGACTTAATCAGTGCACAAGAATGTGTACTCGATCCCTTAGTCCGTTACTTGACTCACACATCCATGTGAACAAGTGGTTAGTCTTAATTTTTCCAATGCTTGAAGGTTCTCATTCATCATGCTCTACAAATTGCATGATTCCAAGTTTCGGTCCAATTGAAACTTAGGTGAAGAGAATCTTTCCTTATTTGGTAAATTTAGAGATTACCACAAATGAAAGAATCAAATTCATATTTCCACTCTTGCTCTTAATGGAATCTTATAAGCAACAATTTTTTTCTCAAATGCCATTTGTAAGGATATTTTAAAATAAATAAATAAAATCATCATTTTTCCTTTTATTTTAAAAACTTTGCGGAAAAACTATCCTTACAATGCAAAAGCACATGAAAACTTTGTTGTTATTTATTCCTAAGCAATATATCATAACTCTTAAGAAGTAGCTCAAGAATCCGATCTTCAAACTATGTGATAGAAATCCATCTACGCGATCAGATTCAGCATATTCTTTCTTTAAGTTTCTTCACTTTTTCTTTGATTCTTAAAACATCAACATGTGACCCAGTCACATCATCTATCAAGAATCTCAGAATAGAAACTTAGCAGAGTTAGATAGTGGACTTTACCTGAAGTAGAGTCAAACTTATTGACTTTAACATCCTTAGGTAAATTTGGCAACTTCGCAACCAATGCCCCTTTCTTTGGCAATGGACCATTGATAATGGGACTATCTCAGACTTAGCCGTTCTCTTTACCATTTGGTCAACCGAGTTGACTATGGCCGATCCCTTTCCATTGGGAAGAGAGAGCTTTACTGGATATCCAATGTCATCATTGTCAATGTCCATAAAGTTTTAGGAAGTTGATCTTAGCAAATAGATAAGATCATTAAGGGTCTTGTCATAGTCTGTTTCATAGGAGTCCCAAAGGAACTCACTATGTGAATTAGAAAATAGTTGAGTCACCAACTTTCTCAAGACTTTGACACCCAACTCTCCCGGCTTGTCAATATCTGACTACATCTCCAAGATGTGATCACATATAGACCTTTGCTTGAGTGACCTTAAACTTTTCAGGAACTTGTGGGTTAGGGAGAATAATTGGAGGAGGTGAAAGAAGTATGATTTCCATGGGACATCATCTTCATTTAGGAAAGCTTGTTTCAAGAGATTTGGGAAGATCATCTTTTGGGAGATATTCAAGATAGTTGATTTAAAGTCCTTAATATAACACCCAATATGAAATATTAAGGCTAGGACCCAACAACCTATTTATAACTGGAAGAGGGATGCCGTAATCCAAGTTATAAAATAGTTGAAGGTAGGTAAATGACGATTTACCAATTTCCACCATGAAAAACGAAATATAATTAAGTTTTAATTCGATTTGAAACTCCTAGATCTTTTGAGATACATTGAACTTTCAATGGCATGTTTGAATCTCGATTGTGCCCTCTCAAGTTTGTGACTGGGATGTCGAGGATCACAAACAAGGTGTGAATAACCATACAAATTGACTTGGTACCCTCAACAATATTACCTAATCGATGTGCCGGTTAACCACACACGCTCCACCGATCTATAATAAGGTTAAGTTACCCTTTGCCACTCTTACTAGTCCATGTTAGTGTGCCGGTTAACCACACACGCTCCACTAACGACTTGGTAAGGTACAAAGTGTAATTTTATGGGCTAGCACCAATTTCACATTTTCCTAAGTAACTAAGAATTGGGAATTTATAAATGTTTAGTTACTTAGTATTTATCATTAATACTTTTAATGAAGGGAGAATTATAGTCATTTCCTACCCGTTCGGCTAACGACCCTCTACCAGTCAAGGAAGCGGTGGGTGAGAGTGGACACCCATTAAACTGCCATTTTATAGGCAGTAACCTTATACCCCCCTTATAGACCGGCTTCGTGAATGAGGCCTACTAACGGTAAGATTGACTTTATCTTATACATATCTATATAATTAAAATTATAATAATAGTATAAGGGTTTGAATTTTAACTTTTAAAATTCTAAGGGCTAACTTGGAATTAAAGTATTCATAAGTGAAACTTTTCAAATTCCAAAACTTGAGGGCAAGTTTTGAAACTATTCAAAACTAATTAATTCCATAACTTATGTGTTTAAATTAGTTTTAATTAAAAAACTCTTCAAGTTCCATAACTTGAGGACAAGTTATGGAAGACTTTAAACTAATAAAAGAATGTAACTTTTTCTTTATTTTATAACTTATGGAATTAATTAAGGTTACACATTTTATTACTTAATGAAGTGACTCTTGAACCTCCATAACTTGAGGACAAGACTCTTCATTTTTTGTAACCATTGCCAACTTTTATGAGTTTTATGAAACTTAAATGTGACTTTTCATATAACTTGAGGACAAGTTACAAAAACACATTTTAGAATCAACTCTTAGATTAAAATGGATTGAAAACACATAATCAATTACATTTTCTATTAATCTAAGCAACTCATAAGAACAAGATAATTCAAATCAAACTTTTTCATGTAATTAGCCTAATCACTAAACTAATACAAAACATGAATCTATTGACAATTATCTTTGAAATTGGATTAGCATGAACATTACCACATCAAAAACAAGTTTATAAGTTCAAAAACAGCTTATGGTAATGTTCCTAGTCCATTTCTAGCCAAAAACCTCGAAAATATGCTGTCCGGGGCTCCTACTCGTCGAGTGTATCAACCTACTCGCCGAGTAGGATGATTTTCTTCATGGACTCGGCGAGTTCATCAGTGGACTTGGCGAGTACAGTGCCCAGAATGCCCAAAATTCGACTTTTTCAGCATTTTTCAGCAATTTGCATCAAGTATAATTGAAAACAAGCCTAGGCTCTGATACCACTGGTGGGTTTTGAGCATTCTAACACTCCTAAGTGTACATGCAACCCTAAATACCTTGGATCTATGTTTTCTCTATTATACATGCAAATATGATTATCCAAGGTATTATCCTAACTAGCATACCAAAACATTGATACTAGGATACTAAAATAGATAGAATACATACCTTGTTGTTGTTGCTTGACTCCATGAAGCTTGAGAGCCTAGTGCCCCAAGTGTGACACCTCAAATGGTTCACACAACATCATGAACTCTTGGAATAACCATGATAAGAAGACATACATGTTCAAATTGGCTAGCCCTCAAAGTATGTATCACTAGTGCCAATTTCTTGAACTAAAGGGGTTCTTATATAGTGTGGCTATTAGGGTTACACCATGTAACTCATGACTTTACCCATTCCTTATGCTCCATGGGTTTTAACCTCCATGGAGTATCCATAGATCACCACATGGGTTAAACCCAACATAAAGGAATCTTGGATCATAAGCCCACATATATAAGAATGAATGATTTACACAATCAATCCCCATATATTTAATTAGTCTCTTTTTCATCACTAAATTAAGTCCAAATTAATTCTTGATCAATACTAATTAAATAACATGATTTCATATTAATATATTAGAACATATAATATATTAATATGTCACAAAATGTCTTTTCATCATAAACGGTCTATCCAAATGTTCCGATGCCATGCAACCCAAATGGACCATGCCGAGTCGGGTCAAGTACATACCAATTATAGTTATGGACTTAGACACTAATCCAACATCCTCATCCCTCAGGCTTCCTAGATACTCTGTGACTCCCCTCGATTCGAGTATGGATCATGAGCTTTTAGTAGTACGGGCCCAATACTACCTTCCATACTACCCATACTTTCGTCAAGTGTTATCCCAAATCCTCCAAGTCACCTTCTCAAATCGGTACTCCAAGTACCTTCTAAAAAACACAACCCAATCCACCACAACACTTCATAGGCTCTCCTAGGTTCCAACCTCACCCTGCCATCAACTACTGACGAACTCCCACTAATGTCAACTAATGACTTCATGAATATAATCACATGCCATAAAGCTTAGCTAATCCTTCAAGTAAAAGACTCCACCCTATAAAGGTTAAACTCAAATGAAATTTGTGAAATAGAGTCAAATCCGTCACTCTGAGATTATTTAACCTTTGCAACAAATGACTTAACATATTCACTTAATAGTTAACACACATCACTAAGAGTTCCACAAAGCACAAAGTAAGGAAAATCCGTACAGTAACACTCCAAGCTACAAAACAACAAAGGACATCCCAAGCTCACTTACTACAGCCCATGCTAGGAACTTCCACTCCCACTGGCGATGTAACGTCGTGATTTTCACCATAATTTTTTTTTTCTTTTTAAAACATTTATTTAACAGAATACGTTAGCGGAAGACTTACTTTTTAACTCAAAACATTTTCAAAACCACAACGTTACTTCAAAAATTCAAACATAATTCCAAACCATTTACAATGTAAACAAAAGTACTTTAAAGTAAGTAATCAAAAATGTGTCCAAAAGTGGTATCGTTACTATAAATCTACTACCCATAAGAATCCTTCTCACCAAGGCCAGTCTTCTAAACTGCCTCCACCGATCATAAGGCACAAAAGAGAAAAGACACAAGTGTCAGCCCCTGCAGAGTGAGTTCATAAAGTTGCATATAAAACATATAAACCCCAAATGGGTCAATCATTCATTTTATGATGAGGCATAAAAATGAAAGGCAAATACCACCTAGAAAACAACCGCATATAATAATTATTCAACCACATATTCAACCACATACGGGCACATATGTTTAACCACAATTCTACCACATAACATATATGATCAACCAAATACCACATAAGCAACCACGTAGCATATAAATAATCACATTTCATATATAAGCAACCTTTAATTATTCAACCTTTTATTAATAACCAACTTTTGTTACATATTCAACCTTTTAATATATATATATATACAACTAACCTTTGTTATATATTCAACCTTTTATTATGCAACCAACCTTTTATTATTTATTCAACCTCTTATTATATTTATCCAACCGATTGATAGAAAAGTGTCTCTTAGTGCTACCTAACCCAAGAGAAACATCTCATTCACTACTTGGGTGCACATCCATTAAACTAGGAACACGAAAGCAAATATTTTCCATAAAAATCATATGCAATGAAATACACGAGACCAACTATTGAATTGAAAACCAGAAAATAAATATTGTCCACATAAACCATATGTGATTAAATATGTGTAATCACATGTGATTATATTTATCTAATGAGATACGATTATTTGTACAAGATTTGTTTTCGCTTTCTCGATTTAATACTTGTTTTCATGTATGTAATCACATGTGAGTATTTGTATCTAATCACATTTGATTTATATAGAAAAAAACAAATTTTTTCCATATAAATCATATGTGATGGAATACATATATGATGTGTGTTTTTATATATATTTTAATTACTCAAGTTCTAAATTTATAAAACTGATTTTATCTCAACCAGACTAATAAACACATTAGATAGTGAACCTAATTATGTAATAGTATAGTTGTGGTAAGACCAGGTGTCGAACACAAGGGGAACAGTGGTGAATTATTTTTGGAATGTTTTATTATAGGTTACACTAAACACACAAAAGAAGTAAAAAGGGTTTTATGGAAATCTCAAATAAACAACTAAATAACAAATCTCGATAAACTTACAAAAGACAAATCTCTTTAGGTACTTTGGTTTAGACAAATTACATATTAAAATCATAGATAATTGCACACACAAATTTGTTTATTCTTGTTCACTGATTCCTAAAATGACTAGCTCTAGTTCTAGATAACTAATCCTTTGATTTTAACATAATTATTAATACATTGATCAAGTGAACAAAAAATCATGAAAATCAATATTTAGTTCGTATTAATAAATATTTGATCTTTATTAATCCTAATTGCCATAGGAATTAAATCATGCATAGATAGGTCATCTACTCATGCATACACATTAAAGTTTATCACATTATTTCCTAACCTAGGTTTTGGTCAAAACTCAAGTGGACAGCTTTGATTCAAATTAACACAGTCAGATGGTCATCTAAACTCTATCAGTTCAGCAATAAGGAATAAAGTAACAATCTCTAACACATATGGATCTTGCAATCCAACTTGGCAAAATAAATTAAACATGAATAAACACTTCAAATAGCAATTAATCCACAAATTCAAGGATGCATCTGATCATAAACACAAAGCAAAGGGTTTTAACACCTAAATCATAAAGTAAATGCATAAAAATCACATTGGAAAACTAATTGTGGTCGGAACAATGAACCAAATGATTTCCGGCATGAATCCGCTCTCTAATCCTTCAGATCTTCGCTCGTGTCAGCTTAACGGCCTTCCGGCCGCTTTCTAGACCCTCAAAACGGCTTCTTGGGGTTTATAATCGAAGGAATCGATCTAGGGTTTAAGATATATCATTAAGGCTAGTTTTCGGCTCTATTTATAGGTTTCAACATCACCGCGACGTATTAAATAGTCACCACGACATGTTCTTCATTAAAATCTCGTATTCTCCAAGACAGTGTCAAGAATCGTGAAGATTCCATTCACCACTGAGTGTTTTGATCACCACGACGTGGTTGTTAGGAATCAACATTTTCTCTGAACATGAAAGTCGTCCGAAATTCTTTCTAATTTTCAGAACATTTTGAACCTTATAAATCGGAGTTACGAGTCATGAGATATGGCAAAAACACTGACGAGGGGTCAAGCTGTCTAGCAACATCCTTCTTTTTCTTCGTTTTGCTTTATTTCCCGTTTTCCTGCTTCCAGCTCCTCGTATGCTTCCTTTTTGTCCCGAGCATGTCTTCGTTGCTACAAAACATATTTCATACATAATAAGTACCTTTTTTCTAGAATTAACACATAATGTAGCATAAAATATAAAGATAGTGTATGAAATATATAACTGAATAAGCACACATCAAAATACCCTACACTTGACTTTTGCTTGCCCCCAAGGAAAACTGAATTTTAAAATACCAATACATCACAAGACAATCCAAACTGAACCCAACCATTATGCCAAGACAGCAATGCATGTATTTGTGTCTAAATTTTTCTAAGAGCCTCCCTAATCCTAAATACTCACAATCTTCATAAACACTTGCCCACTTCTTTTGAACAACGCTCATTTTATTCATCCATCCGAATCCATCCACTTAAAACTTTCTTAACCTCAAGGTATTTTTGGTTAAACCCCCAAGCATACATATAGAAAAATAACCTAGAAAATTAAAAAAAATCAATACATAACTTGACAAATTTCGCCTTATTCTTGAGTCTTTGATAATTTAGAGCTTTTGTTCATGACATTTCTTGATCTTCATAGTTTTGTAGACTCTTTCAAACCTTGCAACTATTTTTTTTCTTTTCAACTTTCTTTTTTTTCACAAATTTTTTCATTTTTTTTTCTTTTCTCACTTTTTTTTCACTCAAAACTATAAAAAAAAATGCTTAATCAAGGGAACTAAACTTCAACCTTATTGGTTTGAGATATTAATCTTATGTGCAATGACTACATAAGCTCTCCTGGATACATTTCTGGTACACGATGCTAAACATATTACGTCCCTCAAACTAAGCAATGTCGTGTTTTTGTTCCATGATTTCACTAGGATAGGGAAGCCACAAATGCACTATAATATATGTTGGCTCAACTAAACATTTAGGTTCATATTGAATCATCCCACACAATACTAGTATTGAATCCTAATAATTAAAATTGCTTTTAATTTTACCTTAATTTCCTGAATTAACCTATAAATTTTTCATGATAATGCAATTTTTCAAAAAAATATACTTGGATTCTAATGTAACCAACCCCCTATCCCACACTTAATTCATACAATGTCCCCATTGCATGCTATTCAATAAAAATATTAGCAAGTAAAAAGGGAGAAAAAGGAACAAACTTCCTTGGGATAGAAGTGGCGAGGTTGATTTTCTTATCTTTTCTTTCTTCAGCTAACTGTGGTGTGGGAACAGATCATTCACGCCTTGGTTGTCATTTGTCTCGTGTGGTTGGCATCTTGTAACACAACTGAAAATTAATAATCTGGACTCTTTTCTTGTGAATGTAAATGTGCTGAATCGAAATAAATCAAAGAACCATTTTTTGAAAAATGTGTTGAACCTCAAACACGTCGTGGGAAAGCATCGCCACGACTTGGTGTAGAGCTTGAAGTCGTAATGCTCGTGAAATTTAAAATTGCCACGACGTGGTCTAATGGTTCCACGTCGTGGTGACTTCTCAGAATGTCTTTATGAGCCAAAATAATGCATATTTTCTTCTTAAGGGCTTCGAACCATTCATGAACTCTTCTTTCTGTAGAATTCCTTCAAAAATCTTGTCTTCATCAAGTAGGGAACCTCACACTTATTCAAAATATGGTCTTCATGTGTAATCTTCAAAAATCGCATGGCTTTTTCTCTCATGACAAATCAACATTCGACCCCAATTGTTGAAAATTCTGAAAGCATCCGAAGGGCAAAAATTTTGCAAAGATCTGAAACATCAAGAGCATCAACATGGAAAACAAAATTTAAACAAACTAAAAATAAAAATAAAAACTCACTAAAATAACTAAAAAAATAGCAAAGCAAAATAACTAAAAAGGGTATCACAATCACTCGTCTTAGTAGAAATCAAGCTACAATTGTTGATTTAATCCCTTGCATGCAAGAGGTGGTTTGTGAAAACAAAAACTTTCAAGACCTACCAGACTATTTCCTTTGTTTTCCTTGCACCATTAACTATAAGTAGAACAAGAGTTGACCCAACTAGTCAAGAGTAGCAAGAGTTCGGTCTTCCACTTAACCACCTCGATACGCCCTACTGTATTACGCCTCGTGGATTGCGTTGGACAAATCACCAAAGTAGTTGACTAAACAAGTCAAGAATTCCATACTCGCTTGCAATCTCGAAATCCATGCAAAAACTAAAACCAAGCAATGCGAATGATCATGAATTCCTTCGGAAAACAACAAAACCCTTCCCGATAAGTGACATGATATCAACGAAAATAAAAATAAAAATAAAAATAAACTAAAAGTTAAAAACAAATAAAGAATAATCAAATAAAATAAATTAATTGAAAACTGTTCCCCGACAACGGTGCCAAAAACTTGATGTGTGTTAAGACCAGGTTTTAGAAAACTGATTTTAAATTTATAAAACTGATTTTATCTCAACCAGACTAATAAACACACTAGACAGTGAACCTAATCGTGTAATAGTGTAGTTGTGGTAAGACCAGGTTTCGAGCATAAAGGGAACGGTGGTGAATTAATTTTAGAATGTTTGATTATAGGTTACACTAAACACGCGAAAGCAGTAAAAAAGGGTTTTACGGAATTAAATCTCAAATAAACGACTAAACAACAAGTCTCGATAAACTGACGGTAGACAAATCTCTTTAGGTACTTTGGTTTAGACAAATTACATCTTAAAATCATAGATAATTGCACACACAAGTTTATTTATTCTTGTTCACCGATTCCAAGAATAACTAGCTCTAGTTCTAGATAACTATTCCTTTAATTTTAACACAGCTATTAATTCATTGATCAAGTGAACAAAAAATCATGAAAATCAGTATTTATTTCGTATTAAGCAGGGTTTGATCTTTATTAATCCTAATGGTCATAGGAATTAAATCATGCATAGATAGGTCATCTACTCATGCATACACATTAAAGTTCATCACATTATTTCCTAACCCAAGGTTTTGGTCAAAACTCTAGTGGACAGTTTTGATTCAAATTAACACAATCAGACCGTCATCTAAACTCTATCAATTCAGCAATAAGGAATAAAGTAACAATCTCTAACACATATGGATCTTGCAATCAAACTTGACAAAATAAATCAAACACGAATAAACAATCCAAATAGCAATTGATCCACAAATTCAAGGAGGCGTCTAATCATAAACACAAAGCAATGGATTTTAACACCCAAATCAGAAAGTAAATGCATAAAAAATCACATTGGAACACTAATCATGGTCGGAACAACGAACCAAATGATTTCCGGCATGAATCCACTCTCCAATCCTTTAGATCTTCGCTCGTGTTATCTGAACGACCTTCCAGCCACCTTCTAGACCCTCAAAACTACTTATTGGGGGTTTATAATCGAAGGAATCGATCTACGGTTTAAGATATATCATTATGGAGAGTTTTTGGCTTTATTTATAGGTTTCAGCGTCACCACAGCGTGTTAAATGGCCACTACGACATGTTCATCATTAAAATCCTATATTCTCCAAGACAGGGTCAAGAATCGCGAAGATTCCATTCACCACGGCGTGTTTGTGATCTCCACAGCGTGGTTGTTGGGAATCAAAATTTTCTTAAAACACGAAAGTCGTCCGAAATTCTTTTTGGATTTTAGAACATTTTGAATCTCGTAAATCGGAGTTACGAGTCATGAGATATGGCCTAAACACTAACGAATGATCAAGTTGTCCAACAACATCTTTTTTTTCTTCTTTTTGCTTTATCTCCCATTTTCCTGCTTCCAACTCCTCATGTGCTTCCTTTTTTTTCCCGGGCATGTCTTCGCTGCTACAAAACATATTTCAAACATAATAAGTACCTTTTGTTCTAGAAGTAACACATAATGTAGCATAAAATATAAAGATAGTGTATGAAATATATAACTAAATAAGCACACATCAATATATAATCACATATCATTATATACACGAGAACAACTATTGAATCAAGAATGTGAAAACAAATATTTATCCATATTAATCATACATGATTAAATACTTATAATCACATATGATTATATGTATCTAATACCACGTAATTATATACACGAGAACAATTATTAAGTCAATAATGCGAAAATAAATTGTTTTCACATAAATTATATGTGATTAAATAACGGTTTTCGGTTTTACTTTTTAATTTCGGTTTTCGGGTTTGGATCGAACCGAACCCGGAATAAGCGTTTTTTCCCCGCATCGGACTGGAAACGAAAGGTTATTATTATTTTATGTGTTTACAAACAGAAGTTGTTTTTTATAAAAAAAATCATGTTTTTTTTATAAAATGAGCAGTTTTTTTTATAAAAAGTGCAATTTTTTTTTATAAAATGTGCAATTTTATTAATAAAACGTGCAACTTTATGTTAAATCATTTTTTTTAAAAGTGCAGTTTTCTTGTTTTCTATAAGATGTGCAATTTTTTTATAAAACATGCAGTTTTTTTTTAAAACGTGCATTTTTTTGTTAAAAATGCAAATTCTTTATAAAGCATATGCAATTTTTGTTAATTAAGTGTAGTTTTTTCTATCAAACGTGTAGGTGGGTAGGTAATGGATGGTGGTAGATGGTGATGGAGAGTGGTGGGTGGTGGATGGTGATCATAGGTGGTGATTGGGGTGGTAGATGATGGTTGGTGGTGGGGTGGTGGTGGTGATGGGTGGTGGTGGCGGGTGGAGGTTTGTGGTTGGTGGGTGGTGGTGATGGTGGTGGGGGTGGTGGTGGCGGGTGGTGAAGGTGGGTGGTTGTTGTGGGTGGTGGTAGTGGGTTATAAGTTGTGGTAATAGGTGGTTTGTAGTGGTGGTGTGTGGTAGGTAGTCGTGGTGCTGGGTAGTGGTAGAGGTGGGTGGTGGTAGTGGATTGTAGGTTGTGGTGATGGGTGGTTAGTAGTGGTGGTGGGTGGTAGGTAGTGGTGGTGAGTGGTGTTGGTTAATGAGTTTTTTAATTGTTTGTAACTATTTTTTGATTTATATGAACATTATTTTATAATTTTAATTAAAAAAATTGTATGGTTTAAATTTGTTCTCAAATGTTCTCGCAGTAAAAAATGTTTTCGATTGAACGATCTCATATATATATATATATATATATATATATATATATATATATATATATATATATATATATACACACTAGCCGTTTACCCGCGTCAAGCTACGGGTGTTACTAGTTTTTTCAGAAATTAGTTTCTAGAGGCGATTAGTTTTTTTTTTTTGCACAAATAGATACTAAATATAAATAATTATCAATAGCATAAACAAAATCAATAAAATTAAAAATGAAAAATTGATATTCTTTACAAATGTATATGAATACACTTGATGGTGCTTTCCAGCAGCAATGACCACCAAAAAATATCCTATTTTGAAGTGTTTAATGTTACCAATTTTCCATTAAATGCCTGATTTCATGCCCTAATATCGTATATAGTTCATATTTATTATGTTTGTTTAGATTTAAGTAAAAGATGAATTTTTTTTTCTTGAAATTCAAAAATTATTAATCGAATGTCGGACTCGTTCATGAAACTCCTAGAATTTTTTTTTGAACTCCGAAATTTCAATCCGAAATCCAAAATGTTGGTCAACAATTATAGAATGTTAGTCTAAAATGTAATATTTTTGTTAGAATTTTTTTTCTTAGTCTGGAATGCTATTCCGAACTAAATGATTATTTTTTTACATAAACTTTGTTTATGTTGTATTTTATTCATATACACGTTACATTATGGTTATATTCACTTTCCTATTCATGCTTTTTGCAGTGATAAGAAATAAAAAATTTGAGGCTATGGTAAACAAACTAATAATAGTACATAAAAGACTTCATACTTTTTTGTGTAAGTTTGAGTACGAACTATTCAAGTAACATTAATTTTCATGTTTTTTGGAATCAAAGATTCTTGTTCCAACAAGTTCTTCGAACATCCAAATTTTTTGAAAACAATTTATGGGTGAATAAATCCATTTCAAGCTCCTAATAAGCCAGTACAACACAAATAAAAAATAAAAAATAACACTCAGTGGCATGCCGATTGAAAAAACAAAGGACTTTAATCGAACATGCTGAGAGCAACCCTTGTAACCTACTCTTAATTGTATACGGATGTCTTATTCATGCCTTGGAATCGGTTCCTTCTTATTCACTTTTCATTTTTCTTTCATCTTCTTTTCTATACTAGAGTTTTATGTATCAATATCTAAGAAGTATCACCTTCATGTGGTCAAAGCTCATTGTTTTTCAAACTTTAGCTCTTTAATCCTTCATCCTCATTTGGTAATCAATGTCCTATCATCACACGGAAAAATTTCTTCAGCATTTCTCAATTATTTGTTTAGCATTTCTTAATTATTTGTTTAAGAATTACAGTTGAACTTCAACATGGAAGCATTAGGTCCTCAATAAGTTTCAGCCTAAGTAATTCTCTTCTTTCGTTCAAACTAATATACAAAAACCTCAAATAAACCTTGATTTATAATAGAAATGACCAAATTTAATTTTAAAACAATAGGAGTTGAAACCAGGTCATTTTTTGTATCATTTCTCAAACACAATCTTTATTGGTTTTAAAATTAGTTGGTTTGTACCTTGATTTAAATGAAAATTATGATGCCGTCATTTTTAGGATGGATATGCATACATTATACCTGATACCAAGATACAATCATGGCTAACAAAACATTTATATTTAAGTACAAAGATTCAAAGATTCAATGAAAGGTACAAAACAAAATCAAATGTACAAAGATGTCTAGCAACTGGTTGCACATGGATGGAATCCAAAAGTGGGACCAACATCTAATATATATAAACATACAAAGATCCAACACCTTTAAGAAATAAAGATTAACCAAAAAAAGAAGAGAGTTCATATGTGTCCAGAGTAAGCAATCGATTGGAAGCCTTTCAACTGACCATTGCCTCGAGCATACAGCCATTCCTAAAATTTTAAGAAAAAAAGGAGAGTAAGCAATCGATTTCTTCAAAAGTATTTTCATTTAAAAACAACAAACAATTAGGAACTTACAGCATTGGTTCCATCCCCTTCATACTCTGAGTTTTTTTGTTTCCTCATCGCTATTTTGTTTTTGTTTCATCAACAACTTACAGGACCCATGTACTCAACTTGATCAAACAATTCATTAGCTTCAATAACTATCCCCTGGTTTCCCAAGCACCTAACAAAAAACCCTAGCATATCAGTAAAAACGAAATCAAAATCAATATGCAAAAATAAAAAGAAAACCTTAAAATTGAAATCAGAGAGATTATTAGGGTATGAAGGGGTAGTCGGAAAAAGGGGATATAGGAACATAGATACACAACAAAAGTAGGAATAAGAAGGTGGAGGAAGCAGCAAAAAAGGTGGTGGTTTATGGTGTAAGAAGGAAGTGGATGGTTGATCAGCTTCTTTAGTCATGTTCTTCATTGAGAATAGGGGTATTATTGCATATTAATGTCGTTTCTAGTGTGTAATAAATACCCTCTCCTCAATAATAAGACATATAATAAGTTAAAAATTATACATTTATATCTTAAAAGGATTGATCTTGCCCTTCAATTTCATTCATATTGTTGTTCGTAGTTCTAAGGTACCTGTATTAGATGTATAGCTTGTGTAACATTCACCTGAAAATATTAAAGCCATTTCACGCTTCTTAATATTCACGATAGAGAGACATGGGGTGAGCGATAAAGAAGATGGTGAAAGAAAACACATCTCAATCTGTTGCAATCGATCAACCAATTGAAACCTTTACATGATTTAGGGAAAGAAAAAGGACGATAAGTTAAGAATTTATCCATTTTGGAATGGTAATCAGTCAAAAGAATAGAAACCTAATAACAAAAGAGGAAGACTGTACCTTGTAGATTAGTTTGAAGGAATAAGAGATCTGAAAAGAGAGAGATCAAGAAATAGAAATAGAAATCATCTGCAGAATAAGGTTTTTCAGTTGGATGTAAGAGAGAGAGAGAGAGAGAGACGTACCAGAGAAATACATGAATTCGGTGGTTAAAGGTGGTGCAGATGATAACGACGATTGTTGGTTGTGTTCTGCTGCGATGGACGTAGTGGTGGCCAAGGTTTTCAAAAGAGGCGGGCGAGAAAAGGAATTTGAGGCAGAGGGGTGGGCGACATATGATATGAAAAAGTGTAGGGTTTATGGAGAATGGTGGATGTTGAACGATTTATTCGGCAGAATAATTTGAGGACCGATTCAATTTTGACTGATTCATGTTAAGAGTTTGTTGAGATTATATTCCACCCTTATCTTTGACTTTTTGACTTTATTGACCAAATAAGATATCAATGCATAAATTCATTGTAAAACTTGTATTTCATCTCGTACCTCTTAAAATTCAGCAAAACATGGTAAATGCTTTTTAAGGTACTAGCCGTTTACCCGCGCCAAGCGTCGGGTAAAAATATTTTATTCAGAAATCAATGTTGAGACGATTAGTTCTTTTGCTCAAATAGTTTAATGCATATAAAAAATTATCAATAACAGTAATGTTAGCAAAAACAAAATCAGTATTATGTAAAAATGAAAAGTTGGGATTCTTTAAAAATATATATGGACACATGATCGATTCTACGTTATTAATCGTGCAAGACTTCTTTATACACCACATTTGATGTATATAATTCACTGTTTATGATTTGTTTGTCAGACTTCACTAATACTTTTGTGTTGACACGTGATATCCCTTTGGATAATGTCGTATAAAGTTGGTCATGTGAGAAAACCAATTTTAGAAGATAAATACTTAAATTTGGAATTGTGTGTCTATGATCATAAAACATAATCGAATTGAAAATTGTTTTCTCTTCAGCTTAAATGGGAACATATGATCTTCAAACGGATACAGATGAATCATTAGCAAAAATATCTTAATTTCAACATGTTGACCAACAACTATTTCAATATTAATGACTTTGTGCTAAAAACTTTTATATATCTATTGGATACGGACACAAAATCCATTTGAGAATTAAAAAAATCTACTTAAGTACTTCAAAATTCTAATTTTCGAAAACCACATTCTACTTATTTAATATTTATGATACGAAAATTAAAAATTAAATCTAATTTTTATGGGATGTTTTAAATATTGCAAATCATTTAAAAATTTGTTTTGGAAATTTGAGATGACATTAAGAATCTCATAGCACCGATTAAGCATGTATGATGTTCGTCAAATTTTCTTAAATTAATTTGTTTCTTTTTTAGATATCATTTTTCTCCTTTTTTTTGGGATCCATTTTTTGACACATTTAAGTATAGAACACATAAACAGACTTCTTTTGCATCTTCCCACTTTTAAATAGATTCGCTAATTAGTAACAATTTTGCAAATCAATGGTATTTTACAAATTGTTTGTCAAAATAATTTGTTACAAAAATAGTTTAATATGATACATCTTACGAAATAATAATTGTTTTATAGTAAATATTAATAATAGTCTATTATGTTTTGGTTTCATTTTAGTCCGATCGGAATCCAACCCAATACACCTTAGTTTGAAAACATCATTAGGATATATCGAGGATAGTAACAAAAAATGTTTTGGTTACAAATGATCAAAATACTTGCCAATGATTACAAATTATAGCATTAATATATCGAGACAATAACCAAAAATGTTTTGGCTACTAAGTATCATAATAAGACTTAACGATTACATAACTATTTAGCATTGAAAAAGAAGTAAAACATGTAATGCTTCTGGGTTATAAAGAGTAGAGCAACATATATCATGAATCACAGGTTGCAACACCCGAGTAACAATAACCTTGATCATAACACACTTGTATCTTAAAATTTATATTATTCGACTAAAAAAGCCACCATAAAGAGATATAACTCATATTTCAAAACTTAATCGTTCTTGTAAATTCAAGTGGTATTCGCTCCTTTGATGAAAAGGTTACCTGAAAATGTAATGTATTTGTACAATATTAATCATGTAGTTGTAAAATAAATATGCCCCTTCTTGTAAGGATTGTTGACTCTATGAGATCAATATGAAGACATTAATTGTATGTAAAATTATGAAAGATGCATATCAGACCTTGCATTGTGTTTATATTCATTTTCAAATATAGTTTCTTAACATTCATTATATTCTCCAGTGATGTCTTCATTCTTAATTTTATCTCTCTTAACGGTTTCTTGACTCTCTTCACTTGCATTTTTGATCTCGTTTATATTTTGAATCTCATCTTTCCTTTCCTTGATAGCATATTCATTTTCTTTACTTTAACTCTGCTATTTTTCTTTTTTGGATCTTTTACAACATTCTCCTCTTTAATTATCTCCAAACCAAGCATTTTTTTTACCTAGATTAGAGTAACAAGATTAGAGTAACAGAGCATTATTTTAATTCATACCAAAATGAAACAAACTTAAAGAAGTCATGATAATCACTAAGATACTGTTTCATGAGCAATCCCCTAATCAGGGTAATAAAAAATAATTGATGTGACCAACATACATGCCCTAAGGTTGACCAGTTTCACTAAATGCATAAGGGAAATACTACCAACCAATATTGAAAATCCTTTCATGTTCTGCCATATAAATAGATTGTTACACAAAAAGAAAAGGTAAATGAGGATAAATATGTAAAAAAGTTAGGAGTCACAAGCAAAAAAAAAAAAAAAAAAAAAAAAAAAAAAAAAAAACTTTTTTATACCTAAACATGTGCAGAGTAATAGCCGACATATATCAACATAAAAGAAATAACTTAACATACAAATTACTTAAATACATATATAATATAAAGAAACAGATATAAATTACTTAAATATAGTGATATAGATATAACATAAAGAAAAAAATCAATAATGTATCATGCTTTTTAAAAGTAATTCCCTCTGTCCACCTTTTCTCCTATGATAACTGAGTTAGCAGCTTCTTCAAAACCATTAAACCAAAGTTAAAGCATTTCCATTACCATATAGCTATAAAAACCTCAACTATTGCTCCATCGCTTTTTTTTCAACTTAGCCCAAGAAAGATGAGGCGTATTTACTGCAACAAAAAACATTTCTTAGTGATCCAAAAATATAAAAGAAATAAAAATTATAACATGATATACTTGAAGATCTTAAAAGACAGTTCATAACTCTTTTCAAAGAAAAATTAGTTCTTCGAAAAGTAACGATACCTGCATATAACAAACACCTCTAAATGTCAGTGAAATTTGAAACAAACTTTTAGTTTGAAATTGTGCATATATATATTTGAAACACTCTTTCTTATAGTCTATCAAACAAAGTTTAATGAAAGGAAAAAAAATAAACTTCCGAAACCTCCATTAGTAGTTTATGGAAAGCAATTGAATGGATAAACATGAACGACATCCTCAAAATTAAGATATTCAAATGGCATGGTATAACCCATTAACGGTAACCAAATGAAGAAACATATAACCAGAGGAACCAACACAACCTGAAGCATAAAGAAGACCCAAAGACCTGAAGCATAAAAAAGATCAAGACAAATTAGCAAAAGATGTCATACACATGAACCATACTGGGGTCTATTTTTTTTCTTTGTGTTTGACTGCAAAAGAAAACACCGCAATCCTAGAGGGCTCAAACAACCATTGAACAAAATCCTAGTAGTTCCCCATTCCAAAAGTCATCTAAAAGTGTCCGGTGATACATGTTCCTTGTAAAATTCATTTTCCTCCAAATCCAAACCGGAAAGTGGACTGTAAAACACACACATAGAGAGTTAAACAAATCCTATACAGATAGTTTGAAATAAAACATATACCTACAAATCAAACCCAAATGTTCCAACTGCTGTTGAGACCTCATGAAGCAAAATTTTGAAAGAAAGCCTAAAGCTGCAATTCGAATCAATGCTCTGGAATCGTTTAAATCCATACTCAATCAAAATAAAACCTAGAAAAATCGAAAACTAAAAATAAACTTTAAATCGACAACAAATTAGTCATATATAAAGGTAAATTCAAGCTGCTAGGTTCATACGATAAAGATGAATACAAATTGATGAACAAATCTTTTTTTTTCCTTTGGGAGTTAGATTAAAAAAAGGGATTTGTGATTGATTCTGTAAAAGAATGAATAGGGATTCACTGGGGATAACTTTAACCTCACGAGGTCTAGGGTTAGAGAGAGTGAGAGGTTGATCGAGCTTTTGAGGAAGGGGATGGGTAATAATGATGGATCAGTGTACACACAACTCGAGGTATGGGGTCCAGAAAACCTCTAATTATGATCAATCGATTAAAATAACACTCGTTAGAATACTTACCTCCTACTTTGAGACATATTTCTTTTAATCCTTCTGAATCCATTGTTCGTGAAATAGATTCCTCTTGCTTCTTGATCAATTGCTCAATACACATCCATTAGAAGTCTATTTAGAGATAAACGAAGAGAAGGTCGAAGGCAGCCACAACCGAAACCCTAAATAAACGATTAAGAGATAAAATAAGAGAAATTTAAGGGTTAAACTGTAAGGTTCAGAAGGGACAGTACCAGAGAGAAGTGAGCAGGTGGTGGTTGTTCGATGGTGGTGAATGTTGAGGTGTTTTCCATGGATGTTGTTGAAGACATAGTGGGAGTGGCGGTGGTAGTGACCGATATTGGTGGTGTCGGCCCTCAATAACTGTTAAACCAAAAAAAACAAATTTTGATGAGTGACATGGTTTTTGTTTTCTAGAGTAAGAGATAGTGATATGGTGGGTTTTCTGTGGTGGCCGTGACCGGTGTAGGTGGTAGAATGAAAGGCGAAGAAGATCAACAGAGATAAAGGTGAGATAGGAGTGAAATAGAGAAGATGAGAGGTGAGGGGATGGTTATATAAATGGTGAAAAACATTAACAAATGATAGCATTGCGGAAGAAAGGTCGGGGTAGGTTGTTAGCCTGGATAAGGAATGGGGACCGACTCAATAGCCATCGTTTAAAACTTTTGTTGACTACATAACATAAAGTTATTGTACATATTGTATGAAGGGTTGTACCTCTTAAAATCCATCAAAATATATATATATATATATATATATATATATATATATATATATATATATATATATATATATCCTTTTTAACCTATTAGACTCACATTTATATCCAAAATTATATTTTACTTAGGTTTAATCAATCTAATATTAAATTTGTTTTACCTAAAATTCAAAAAATACATATGATATTACTAAAATAACTTTTGGAATTGAATATTAAAATTAAACTATTTTATTTAGTTGATTGTCGTCGTCATCAACTGCATTATAACACAACCGTTTCGCTCCTATTACACCCTCCCAAAGCTACTATTATTTCTTGCCGGAGATTCTTATTCTCATACCAATTCAACAATTCTAACCACAATCCATCTTACAGTTTTTTTTCTCCCTCGCTTCAATGTATTGAATCAGGGTTTAGGGCTTTAGGGCTTTTTTCTTGTTATATCAAGAGAAAGGCTTAGATGTGGATATATTGGAAAAAATTGGTAAATTCGTGTGTCTAAAAGGCCAAAGGGAAACCAACTACTCCTAATTTGGGCGATTTCTGATTTCTAATCGCAAAGGAAAATCAAGAACAATTAGGAATCATCATCAAACTGATGAGTCACCCATTCAAAATCAATTAGTCATCGTGTGGGAAAGGAGTGGGATATAGCCAAATAATTTCTTTTCTTTTTAATTTACAAACCGACAAAGGATTCTTTCTGGATGATTGAATGAAAAGTCGAGGCTAGAGTAATATGCTCCACAAATGCAAATGTATGGGCTTATAAAAATTAACTAAATATGTGAAACAGGTTATTAAGAATAAATTTATTTGTTTTATGAGTTAATGTTTTTGATAAAATTAATTGCCATGTGTCTTTCCGTTCATTTATGAAAAAATCCTCAAACATCTCTCCGACATCTCCAAAAAGGTATATGATTTTTTTTTATTTAGTGGAATTGATGACATTTAGAAGAGAGGCTCGTGATAGATCACAACACTAATCAACGGTCGAGAAACCCAATCCATCACCTAATTTTTAAATATTTTCCTAGGTAGCTATATGTCCGCTATTCCCTTCGTATATGCTTAATTTTAAAAGTTCTAAACAAAATCCATGGTAAATCCACAAAAATCGCTTCTAAATTCTCAAAATCTTTTACTCCATCCACTTTCCTCAAATCTAAAAAGAAGATCCAAGGCTACCAGCATATCAAGTTGACTTATTCTTCATGTCTGTCGGAGGAGTTCTACTCAACATTCTTAATCAACTTCCTAATTTCCAAAAAGAACCAAAGTTTTCAAATGTTGTAGACAAGTTCCTTTCAATGTTTGTTTTAATCTTCCCAAGCTTTACAAATTGATCTTGAGTGGGTAAATTGGTTTTAGTTTACTCAAATCTAAAATTCTTTTTGTTGCTAATCACACCATTTTTGACGTTATAATTAGATTATATATGAAGAAAACCCAACAAATGGTATCTGTGTCATTTTCGCAAACAAGGTTACATTGTTAAATTATTTGGTATAATCTTTTTTCTTGTATTAATACATGGATGATTTTCTTTTCGTGAGAAAATCCTACATATTTTCTATCACAACATTATAACTATTATTTTTTAGTGACAAAAGTTTACATATTTTTTTGTCACCAAAACTAGTCTTAGAAAAACAAAACGTAGTTTTATATAATTTTAAGTTTATATATATATATATATATATATATATATATATATATATATATATATATATATAGAAAACGAAAAACCCTAAAAAAACCCTCAAAGTTATAAAAATGCATAAAAAAAATACTAAGAGATCACAATTTTTTTTTTGACTTCATATTCATAAAAATCGCAACTTTTAAATAATATATATATATATATATATATATATATATATATATATATATATATATATATATATATATATATATATATATATATATAGAAAGGTTATATGGAAAAAAAACCCTCAAATATTTTGAGAATCAAAAGATTTGCGAGAACTTAAGAACTCCTAATTCACTCATCATTTTCAAAACCAAAACCACCAATATTAACGAAATGCATTGTCTAAGCCATGTCTAGGAAAAACAATAAAAAGATTTAACGATTTTTTTTGAAAAATGTTATCGTAAATATGCATGCATGCATATGTATGTATGTGTGTATATATATATATATATATATATATATATATATATATATATATATATATATATATATATATATCAACAGTCATATCTGCGTCCGCAGTCCATATGATTGTTTATTCATACCTATGCAAGCATGCATATCCGCGTCTATAGTTCATATATATATATATATATATATATATATATATATATATATATATATATATACACACACACACATACACACACATGTAACGACCCAAAAATTATAAAGTAAAAATTTCTTTTTTAGTTTAACTAGAAACACCAATTAGCTATTTCCAAACATGCAAAAGTATATATCATAATAAAACTATTATTAGAGTACAATCCCAAAATCATCAAGTTGTAGAAACATGGGTGGATGCGCTGCGATCAAGTCGGGTCCTACCCTTTCGACCCGATATTACCTGAAACCGGAACCATAAAAACCGTAAGCGTAAAGCTTAGTGAGTTCCCCAAAATACTGCAAACCATACATACATAACAGTCAAAACATAGTTGGGTCTATTTCACCCTCTTCGGTCTCTTTCAACTGATATTGGGTATATTTCAACCCCTTCGGTCTCCTTGAACCAGCACTGAGTCTATTTCACCCCCCTTTGGTCTCATTCATCCGGTACTGGGTGTATTTCAAACCCTTCGGTCACTTTCAACCGGTAATGGGTGTATTTCAACCCATTCGATCTCTTTCAACCGATATCGGGTCTATTTCCCTTCCTACAGCTAGCATATAATCATAACAACAAGAGTCATAAAGACATCAAGCACATACAAACATAACAGGAAATTGGCACGTAGACAACTATCATCCTTCAAACATAATCTAGTGGGTCTACATTGGTACCTTCGACCCACGAGTATAGTGAACGAACTTACCTCAATCCGAGTTAACCGAACACACGCACTGCTGCTACCGGGATCCTCACACTAAACCATAACCAAATTATCTAAAATTAACAATTAAAGAAATTTCCAAAATCCAAGGTCCAAATCCACTTCCTATCCTTCCAATGGATAAAAGACAATTTTAATCTTTCCTTATATGTCCCAACACCTCATGGCCCAACTCCTAACAGACCTAAGGCCCAAAATAAGCTTTTTATGGGTTCACCCTGCATATCTGGTTGGTACGCCCCGCATACTGCCTGCAGAAGCACAAAGTACAACTCGATGAAGCTTACCGATGGGGATTTCATGCATTACGCTGAGCATATGCATACGTACGCCCAACTTATACATTAAGGTGCCAAAACATAACCAAAGAAGCTTAACCCCTTAAGACCTTAATGTCCACACCTCAGATCCACATCTAGCTACGGTCTTAATCCATAAAGTTGATAGCTTTAATCCATAGCATGGCTCCATGAGGTCCAAAATCTATATCTATCATTTTATTTACATGAAATGGACAACAACACATGCATGGGTGAACTTCAACCCCAAAGATCCAATTTTTATCACTTAATAAGCTTTGAAATGGCAAGATATGAAGTCTAAAGGTTTTGGAGTAACTTGTACTCACAACTTCAAGCCATAGGACCAGAACATGCTTATCAAAACCCATAAATTGATCTACATTAAAGAACCATAAACTTTAACGCTTTATACCTCTAGAAGATAGCTCAAGATGCATAAAGTCAGGATCCACAAGTTCCAAGCTAACGAACCCTTCTCTAATGATCTCCTTCCTCTTCAATGTGTACCAAAAAAACTCCAAATCACTCAAACGCCTCAAGAATTCTCAAATAATGTGACAATGTAAATTTTCAAACAATTTTTCATTTTTAAAACATAATTCATTCATAACAAAATCCATTGTATCACATAATATCTCAATGAACAACCCCAGAATCTCAAGTACATAAATCTTCATCAGTGTATACAGATCATGCCGGCGCCTTCCCGCGATCCTCGCTAGTACCTGAAACACATAACACAACAACTGTAAGCATAAATGCTTAGTGAGTTCCCCAAAATACCACATACAACACATACGCCTTTCCACGTCATAACTCTGTGGGATCTTCCGATCCAAGTGTCTCAGGGGACTTCCGTCCCGAATCCCGGTAGACCTTCCGGTCCTACCCGTATCGACCTTCCGGTCCGTAACCTCCCGACCTTCCGGTCCATATCATCTTGACCTTCCGGTCCTTATCATACATAACATACATAACACATACATATCACATAACAGCATATAGCACATACATCCCATAGCATATAAGACCTTCCGGTCACACATAGGTACCCTTCCAGGTACAGTATAGTGAGAAGACTCACCTCGTATGAAGTCGGATAAACTCCTGTGCTTGAATATCCCGACCTAGCCTCCTCCTATCAATAGGATAACATCTCTAATCAGAATCCTATCATGTTCTCATCTCTAATAATGGGTAGAAGACCATTCTACCCCTCCCTGACCTCTCTTGAATCAGCTTGACCAAGACCCCAAGGTCAACTGAAGTCAACTATAGTCAACGGTCAAACTTTGATCAGACTCGTCGAGTGCACACGGGTGACTCGGCGAGTCCATGCGTGTCCTCTGAATCCTCAAAAAGCCTCACTCGACTCGTCGAGTTAACCTTTCACTCGACGGGTTACCATTGGTCACGAATCGCGGGTAACCCGACTCGACTCGTCGAGTCCCCATATGGACTCGGCGAGTTCCCTCCATGGCATCACTCAAATGACCTTCTGAGGTCAGATATGTCTCTCTAACTTATAGATCTGACCTTCTTACACCCAAATATCACATAAAGGTTCAATCTTTAAGCTCATGCAACACTATTATGCCCTTATATGAAGAAATAGCTCCTAAAATGGCAACCTAGATCTATAACCCCAAGGGACTGCATAAAGCTGGAAGATTGGGACTCTCTGGACCTCTTAAGGTCCAGATCTAAAGCTTATTCCACATTGGGACCTCATACGCATCACATACTATCCAAGAATGGGTAAGGAAAACCCTATATTCAAGGATTCTACACAAAACAGGAAGAAGGGGCGAGATACTACCTCAGAATGGAGATCCTTGCTTGGATGTCTCAGAATAGCAACCTTCTTTGGTCCTTCTAGCTGAATCCCTTCTCTTCCTTTGCAAAATCCCACCAAGGTTACTTGATTTCTTCACAAGAACTCTCCCTTGGCTCCAATGGCGATTTAAGGTTTCTCACAGGAGATATGAGGCGCACCCAAGGTCATAAGTTCCTTTAAATAGGCTCCAACCCTGGAACTTAGGGTTTTCTCTGCCCAGCACCTACTCGGCGAGTCCATACTTGGACTCGTCGAGCCCGCTCATTAAATCCACATGCTCAACTCGACGTGACTCGGCGAGTCATCCCTACGACTCGTCGTGTCCCTCCCTAAATCCTCAAAATTGAAACACGAACCATCATACCCAAAATTCCGGATGTTACAATTCTCCCCCACTTAAATTAGATTTCGCCCTCGAAATCGCTCCTCCACATACAGATCGAATCCAATAACCAAGTGGCAGCATCGATAGGATCTCATGCCACATAGCTTCCATCCTCTCTGGACACCTGGATCCCAACAGAGATTCCCAATCCCGGAGGAAAACCAACCCTTCAGATTCTCTCCAGACATAATCCAACAATCGAATACCGATCCCTCATACCAAACATTGCAACCATCCGAATCACGACCCAAGAAACGAAAGGGTTCACGTCCCAGCAAGGCTCATCCACTGAACTGCTATCGGAACCCAATCGAACAAAGAATTATCAACTCTCTGCCCTCAAACCCAAAATAATAATCGTGCTCGCTCTGAAGTGTCCTCAGACATCTAAAAAATCATAAGCCCCAACTCCATTCCTCATATCCCTTTTTAACATTGAGTACCATGTCTGATCTCGACCCAATAGTTGAACCTCCAGGGTCATCCGTTGCATTATCCCAACCGTCTCCATGGTTTCCTTCTTACTATAACCACATCGGCACAATGTGACACTCGAGTAATGAAGTCCGCTTAACCCTAAGCGAATGCTACCTTCCCAACTGAAGATCGACTCGACCCCGACCTCTGTCATCTGTTACTCATAGTTCTAAGCAACTTGCGGTACCTCCCGTACTCGAGTACTGACCCACACAGGTCTAAGACATCAGATGACAAATACTACTCCTCAACATGGAACCCACCTCAGAATCCAGAACCTCATCTCGCCTATCCAATGCACCACCAGAGCCAAACTCAAACTCGAGAGTTTGGTCCGACCCAGAGTTGGAACCACTCGTCCCAACGAAGCACTCAACTCAGAACTCATTTCCCACAACCCATGCGTACCTCACTTATCCCATTCTTTCGGATTGCAATGATGTGACAACCCGAAACTTTTATCTCGTGCAATTGATCTTTAAATCCATATTAAATTCGATTCTTATCATCTTTTAACGAAATTGTGGGTCCGTATGAGTGCTCTAGGCTTAGTATAACCTAGAAATGAGTCTTAAGAAGGGTTAGAAAGTGTGTAGCATCACAAAATCAGGCCAAACACACCAAAGAAGGTGTGTGCGGCCGCACACCCATGTGTGCGGCCAACCAGCGGCACACCCAGCCGCACACACCCTCCAGCCTCACATCCGACCCTATATATTGGAGGAGACCCCCTTCATTCACTCTTTTCTTCTTTTGGCTGCACCCTACTCTCTCTCTCTACTTTCTCTCTTTATAAACTTCATCCAAGAACACTCAAAAGGCCTCAAAAACGTAAACTACTCCATCATTCAACTTGTTATAGTGGTAAGACACCTGAATCTAAGCCTAAAAATCATAGTGTTTTTCGTGTTCTTCGTCACTTGAAGGTGTACGGCCGCACACCTTCATAAGGTGGCCGCACACCCCCTTAAAGCTCTCTAAAGTGAAGAGTCTGGACTTCATTCACGAGTAGGACTTGGTATTAGCACAAGAACACCTCAAAATCGACGTTTCGGGCACAAATGAGGAGTGTGCGGTCGTACACTCCTGTGTACGGCCACACACACCCTCTGTACGGCCGCACACTCCTGTGTGCAACCGCACACACGGCCTGGCCGCACACCCTGGCCGCACACCTGGCCGCACACGCATAAAAGTTGAATTTGGTGGCCTTACACTCAAATCTATGGCCCTACACTCATTTAGGGACTTCAATAGGTGTTTGTAACACTTAATTCTAAGTGTTTTCATGTCCCTAAGGTGTGTCCATGTGTTTATTAGTGGTTATATGCCCTAAGTGTATTCGCATAAGTGTTATCACATGTTAATAGGATCCACTTGCATACGAAACATCGGTTGACACTCAACACTCGTAACCGATTGTGCTTTCGGATCCTACGATAAACTGTGAGTTCATACCCCTACGCCTTTTTCCGAGTTTTTCATGTTTTCAGGGGGGGAATACAAGAAAAAGTACAAGGAAACTTGTGCTCAAATTATCTCATTTTGCATAAAATGATTTTATGTTCAGTATGCTTTTAACTCAGAAAACCGTTTTACCAATCGATTAAGAAATCAACTCGTAGAAACAGTTTTCAAATCTAAAGCAAGAAACTTGTGAATCATGTTATAATCTGTATTATCTTATAAAGAATTCATGTACATCATAAACAGGATTTTCATACTATTACTTGTAAATTTGTTAGGCTAAGTTTGAGACATGTCCTTGGTAACACTTCCCCCGGATTCGTGAGTGGAGGACTACGACTTATAACCAGAATCTCTTGGAGGGAGAGCATGACTATTGTGTATAGATCTATATGGGACTGACTACCCCGCACCCTCGCTGCTAGCTACAGCGGAACCGTTAGGTTCAGGGGTGACAAAGTCATAAAAGATACTGGTCCCCGTTCGTGCCTTATCCAGTCTAAGTATGGTTATGGCACTCATAACTTAGGTAACGAGAATTTACTTTTGTAATAATGAAACGAGTGAACTAACCTCAAAGTAATAACCGATTTGATTACTAGAGGGCATCAGTAACGCCCTTAGGATCTAGTTCACTACCTATTTTATTAGTTTTATTTATATAATAAGGCTAATACATCTCACAGCGAATAACCAGGGTTTTTCAAGGATATTACGTCTATCGATACAAGTATGGTAGATACTTGTACACCTCGTATCAGAATCGAAAACCAACTATCAACTGTTAAGGAAAATATAGGGTTTTCCTGGGATAACTTAATCTTTCATAAACAGGCTGTTTATCGTATAACTAAAGGATAATCAAACTTCTTTCATAAGAAAATATGGGATTTTCTTGGGAAACAACTTTTCAAAGAATCAAAGAAACATTTCTTTCGCCAGAACTAAATGCTTATGAACTCACCAGCTTTATGCTGATATACTTTCAAAACTGCTTGTATTCTCAGGGGATTAGTAAACAGGTACTCTTGCCCACTTTTGGAGAAGACGGATCATTCTGAAGTCACGTCTTTTACTTTTGCTATATACTATTATGTATAAATCATGTTTTGAACAATGTACATATTCATATTATAATGTAATAGTTGTGTTTACTGCGCTTACATTGATACAATTGTTGTGATACTACGCATGACGTCACCTCCGCCCCGGAACGTTTCCGCCATTAGGTTTCGGGGTGTGACAGATTGGTATCAGAGCTATTGTTTATACTGAACTAAGTATACCGAACCTTACATGGTATACAACTATAAACATTATGGGGCCTAAGTGCTCTAAACTAAAAGTATACTTTCAAAAATATAAGTATTTTTATAACAATTATACAAGTATACCCGAGTACCAGAATCCGTGTCTTAAGTAGAACAAAACAAAAGTATTTTGGATGTTGAACACTGCGGTTAAACCTGGGCAGTTATGTAATCATGTCTAGGGTCAATATAGCATGATCAACTATATTCATTCGAGACATGACCAACATGTGTTTGGGAGTGACTTTGGTGTTGCAACAGGCCTAAAACTTACCCGGTATCCATACAACTTAAATACTATAGGAGTATTTTAGTCAGAGCCGAATACATTGTAGAAATTCATTCCTAGTGTTGCTACCTATTCGTTTCTTAGCGATAACTTACTTACATTAGTAACTTTCCTTTTTCTTATCGCATGGTAGAACACTTATTTACCAGGATGAGATATATTCTTGCTTCATATCTCTTGGTTCGATTCAGAGGACTTACCATCCTCTTCTTCCTGATTCTTTTTAGAACGAGATGTCTCCCCGAAAGAGACCTATCAGGAGGAACAACGACACTCCACCACCACCACCGCCCCCTCAGTTCGATCCCGTTATGTTCCAAGCAGCTGTTACTGCTGCTGTGGCTGCCGCGATGACACAAGTTAATTCTGGCGGATCTGGTGGGCAGGGAGGTGGTACGCATCCCCAAAATCATGAAGGTGGTCAGGGACACCAGAAGGAGTGCTCTTATAAGGACTTCATGAATGCGAAACCCACATCCTTCGAAGGCACTGGAGGTGTTATTGCCCTGACTCAATGGTTCGAAAAGATCGAGTCCATTTTCGAAATCTGTTCCTGTTCAGAGATCAACAAAGTAAAATTCGCCGCTTGCACCTTCGCCAACAGGGCACTGACCTGGTGGAATGGTCGGGTCAAATCCCAAACCCTACCAGTGGCAAATGATATGGGTTGGGAGAGCTTGAAAGAGCTCATGCTTGCTGAGTACTGCCCTCGGGGCGAAATGCAGAAACTGGAGCACGAACTCTGGAACCTGAAGATGAAGGGTTCTGACATTGCCGCCTACACGTCCAGGTTCGAAGACCTAGCACTTCTCTGTCCGGGGATGGTCACCCCGGAAAGCGAGAAGGTTGAAAGATACATTTGGGGGCTGACCCAGTCGACCAAAGGAAATGTCTTGGCTGCTAGGCCAAACACCTTCGACAGCGCTAAATGTCTGGCGCAGACCCTCATAGATCGTGGAGTCGATCTCTATGAAGTGACAGCCACTCCTGAACCGGCTAAAGCGAGTGGTGAGAAGAGAAAATTATGGAAGCAGAGAAAGGGTCAATCTTCGCAGGAGCCCTCAAAGAAGCAACACACAATAGCAGTTCACGCTGCTACTACCCCTGTCGCTGCTCCTACTATTCAAGCACCTACCAGTAGGTATACTGGTACCCTCCCTTGGTGCAATAAGTGCAGTTATCATCACCACATCCCTGGTCCATGTCGTGAAATGCTCTGCAACAATTGTGGTAAAAAGGGCCACCTGGCTCGAGACTGCAGAAAACCAGTCCAACCAACCAATCAGGCCTCTGGAGCAGGTGTTGGTCAAGCCTGTTACGGCTGTGGGGAAGTCGGGCATTACAAGAGGAACTGCCTCAAAGCAGCAACAACTGGCAACACCGGGAGAGTACTAACTATGGGGCAAGAGGAGGCTGTGGCTGACCCTACCGTTGTGACGGGTACGTTCCTCCTCAATAATTCTTATGCATGCATTCTTTTCGATTCTGGTGCTGAAAGAAGTTTTGTTAGTCATGCATTCAAGCGTTTTCTTAAACATAAATCCCAACCATTAACCGAAACGTTTACCGTCGAAATGGCTAACGGTGAGAAAGAGAGCGCTAATGACATATTCGTGGGTTGTACCCTTACTCTGAACGACCATTCATTTCCCATCGATCTTATGCCAGTTTCCATAAAAAGCTTCGATGTCATCATCGGCATGGATCGGTTGAGCCCCAATCATGCTGATATCCTTTGTTACGAAAAAGCTATCCATCTCAATCTTTCCTTGGATGAAACTCTTGTAATCTACGACGATAAACTCAGTTCAAACCTTCGCATCATTTCGTGCATCAAAGCCCAGAAACTCCTGCGGAAGGAGTGTTATGCATTCTTAGACCACGTCATTAACGAGAAGCAGGAAGTTAAAGACCTCGAGAGCATCCCCGAAGTCTGCAACTTTCCCGATGTTTTTCCTGAGGATCTTCCGGGAATCCCTCCCGAACGCCAAGTCGAGTTTCGTATCGACTTAGTCCCCGGAGCTACTCCAGTAGCTAAATCTCCATATCGCCTAGCACCAGCAGAAATACAGGAGCTATCTAGTCAGCTCAATGAGCTGCTCAGCAAAGGATTCATCAGACCGAGTTCCTCATCCTGGGGACCCCCGATCTTGTTTGTGAAAAAGAAGGATGGATCCTTTCGGATGTGTATCGATTATCGAGAGCTGAACAAGCTCACAGTCAAAAACCGTTACCCTCTTCATCGAATCGACGATCTCTTCGACCAACTTCAGGGAGCCAGCTACTTCTCAAAAATAGATTTAAGATCAGGGTACCATCAGCTACGAGTCCATGAGGGTGATGTTCCTAAAACAGCATTTCGGACACGATATGGTTACTACGAGTTCGTAGTTATGCCCTTCGGTCTAACCAACGCACCGGCTGTGTTGATGGACCTGATGAACCGGGTGTGTCGTCCTTTCCTGGACAAGTTCGTCATCGTATTCATCGACGATATACTTGTCTATTCCAGAAGTGAAGAAGATCATCGACAGCACTTGAGATCGGTGCTGGAAACCTTAAGGACGAAGAAACTTTACGCTAAATTCTCCAAGTGCGAATTCTGGATTCGAAAAGTAACCTTCCTAGGTCACGTGGTAAGCGAGGAAGGCATACACGTGGACCCCTCCAAAATCAAAGCGATAGAGAACTGGTCAGCACCGAAGACACCCACAGAAATCCGTCAATTCTTGGGTCTCGCTGGCTATTATCGTAGATTTATCCAGAATTTCTCCAGAATTGCCAAACCTTAACCACTCTAACTCAGAAAGGCGTACCCTTTTGTTGGAGTAAAAAGCAAGACACTGCGTTCCAAACATTAAAGCGGGCCCTATGCAGCGCACCTATCTTGTCTCTGCCAGAAGGGACGGAGGACTTCGTTGTCTATTGTGATGCATCCAATCAGGGCCTAGGCTGTGTGCTCATGCAACGGGGAAAAGTCATTGCTTATGCCTCAAGACAGCTGAAAGCACATGAAGTCAACTACACAACGCACGACTTAGAATTGGAAGCAGTGGTCTTCGCGTTGAAAATATGGAGACATGATCTCTACGGAACCAAGTGCACCATCTTCACTGACCATAAAAGCCTGCAGCACATCTTCGATCAAAAGGAGCTGAACATAAGACAACGGCGATGGGTCGAGCTACTCAGCGATTACGAGTGCGAAATCCGCTACCATCCCGGCAAGGCCAATGTGGTAGCAGATGCCCTCAGCCGGAAGGAGTACTCAGGTCGTAGAATGAAGGCATTAACCATGACTATCCATTCCCATTTATCCACGCAAATCAAGGAGGCTCAGCAGGAAGCCTTGAAACCAGAGAACATGTCGGGTGAAGCCTTGAGAGGAATGGAAAAGAACCTAAAGATCAAGGGAGATGGAGTCTATTATTTCATGGACCGGATCTGGACCCCAAAGTTCGGTGGTTACAGAGAGGTTGTAATAAACGAAGCTCACAATACCAGATACTCCGTTCACCCAGGTTCGGACAAGATGTACCTTGATCTCAAGAAACTGTATTGGTGGCCGAACATGAAAGCAGAAATTGCTACCTTCGTGGGCAAGTGCCTGACTTGCGCCAAGGTGAAGGTCGGATATCAAAAACCCTCAGGTCTACTCCACCAGCCGGAGATACCTGAATGGAAGTGGGAGGGGATTACTATGGATTTCATCACCAAATTACCCAAATCTCCGAGTGGGTACGACACCATCTGGGTAATAGTCGACCGACTAACCAAATCCGCTCACTTCCTGCCGATCAGGGAAAATTTCAAAATGGAGAGACTCACACGAATCTACATCCAAGAGATAGTCCGACTGCACGGTGTACCTGTGTCCATTATCTCCGCTCGAGATAGCAGGTTCACTTCGAGATTCTGGCAGTCTCTACAGAAAGCTCTTGGAACTAAGCTGGACATGAGTACAGCTTATCATCCTCAAGCAGATGGGCAGAGTGAGAGAACCATCCAGACCTTGGAAGACATGTTGAGAGCATGTGTTATCGATTTCGGTAAGTCATGGGACATCCATTTGCCCTTGGTAGAGTTCTCCTACAACAACAGCTACCACACCAGTATTAAGGCTGCGCCTTTCGAAGCCCTCTATGGTCGCAAGTGCAGATCCCCTCTATGCTGGGCTGAGGTGGGCGACACGCAGCTAGCCAAGGGGCAAGTCCCAAATAGCACTCTCACTGGTCCAGAAATCATCCGCGAAACCATAGAAAAGATCGTGCAAATCCGAGAAAGACCGAAAGCCTCACGCGATAGACAAAAGAGCTACGCCGATAAACGACGAAAACCCTTGGAATTCCAGGTTGGAGACCGTGTCTTGCTAAAAGTCTCACCCTGGAAAGGCATGATACGCTTCGGAAAGCGTGGAAAGCTGAATCCAAGATACATAGGACCGTTCGAGATCCTCGCCAGGATCGGCCATGTAGCCTACAAACTCCGATTACCTCAAGAGCTTAGTAACATTCATCCCATCTTCCACGTCTCGAACCTGAAGAAGTGCTTATCCGACGAGACTCTTGCTATCCCTCTCGATGAGATTGAAATCAACGAGAATCTAAACTTTGTGGAAGAACCAATCGAAATCATGGATAGAGAGATCAAACGAACAAAACAAAGTCGCATCCCGATAGTGAAGGTTCGCTGGAATGCCAAGCGAAGACCTGAATTCACTTGGGAGCGCGAAGACCAGATGAAGCAGAAGTATCTGTATCTCTTTCCCTAGTTCATGATTTGTATTCTATATTCGAATTTCAGGACGAAATTCCCTCTAACGGGGGGATGATGTGACAACCCGGAACTTTTATCTCGTGCAATTGATCTTTAAATCCATATTAAATTCGATTCTTATCATCTTTTAACGAAATTGTGGGTCCGTATGAGTGCTCTAGGCTTAGTATACCCTAGAAATGAGTCTTAAGAAGGGTTAGAAAGTGTGTAGCATCACAAAATCGGGCCAAACACACCAAAGAAGGTGTGTGCGGCCGCACACCCGCGTGTGCGGCCAGCCAGCCGCACACCCAGCCGCACACACCCTCCAGCCTCACACCCGACCCTATATATTGGAGGAGACCCCCTTCATTCACTCTTTTCTTCTTTTGGCTGCACCCTACTCTCTCTCTCTCTACTTTCTCTCTCTAAAAACTTCATCCAAGAACACTCAAAAGGCCTCAAAAACGTAAACTACTCCATCATTCAACTTGTTATAGTGGTAAGACACCTGAATCTAAGCCTAAAAATCATAGTGTTTTTCGTGTTCTTCGTCACTTGAAGGTGTACGGCCGCACACCTTCATAAGGTGGCCACACACCCCCTTAAAGCTCTCCAAAGTGAAGAGTTTGGCCTTCATTCACGAGTAGGACTTGGTATTAGCACAAGAACACCTAAAAATCGACGTTTCGGGCACAAATGAGGAGTGTACGGCCGCACACTCCTGTGTATGGCCGCACACACCCTCTGTACGGCCGCACACTCCTGTGTGCAACCGCACACATGGCCTGGCCGCACACCCTAGCCGCACACCTGGCCGCACACGCATAAAAGTTGAATTTGGTGGCCTTACACTCAAAACTAAGGCCCTACACTCATTTAGGGACTTCAATAGGTGTTTGTAACACTTAATTCTAAGTGTTTTCATGTCCCTAAGGTGTGTCCATGTGTCTATTAGTGGTTATATGCCCTAAGTGTATTCACATAAGTGTTATCACATGTTAATAGGATCCACTTGCGTACGAAACATCAGTTGACACTCAACACTCGTAACCGATTGTGCTTTCGGATCCTACGATAAACTGTGAGTTCATACCCCTACGCCTTTTTCCGAGTTTTTCATGTTTGCAGAGGGGGAATACAAGAAAAAGTACAAGGAAACTTGTGCTCAAATTATCTCATTTTGCATAAAATGATTTTATGTTCAGTATGCTTTTAACTCAGAAAACCGTTTTACCAATCGATTAAGAAATCAACTCGTAGAAACAGTTTTCAAATCTAAAGCAAGAAACTTGTGAATCATGTTATAATCTGTATTATCTTATAAAGAATTCATGTACATCATAAACAGGATTTTCATACTATTACTTGTAAATTTGTTAGGCTAAGTTTGAGACATGTCCTAGGTAACACTTCCCCCGGATTCGTGAGTGGAGGACTACGACTTATAACCAGAATCTCTTGGAGGGAGAGCGTGACTATTGTGTATAGATCTATATGGGACTGACTACCCCGCACCCTCGTTGCTAGCTACAGCGGAACCGTTAGGTTCAGGGGTGACAAAGTCATAAAAGATACTGGCCCCCGTTCGTGCCTTATCCAGTCTAAGTACGGTTATAGCACTCATAACTTAGGTAACGAGAATTTACTTTTGTAATAATGAAACGAGTGAACTAACCTCAAAGTAATAACCGATTTGATTACTAGAGGGCATCAGTAACGCCCTTAGGATCTAGTTCACTACCTATTTTATTAGTTTTATTTATGTAATAAGGCTAATACATCTCACAGCGAATAACCAGGGTTTTTCAAGGATATTACGTCTATCGATACAAGTATGGTAGATACTTGTACACCTCGTATCAGAATCGAAAACCAACTATCAACTGTTAAGGAAAATATAGGGTTTTCCTGGGATAACTTAATCTTTCATAAACAGGCTGTTTATCGTATAACTAAAGGATAATCAAACTTCTTTCATAAGAAAATATGGGATTTTCTTGGGAAACAACTTTTCAAAGAATCAAAGAAACATTTCTTTCGCCAGAACTAAATGCTTATGAACTCACCAGCTTTATGCTGATATACTTTCAAAACTGCTTGTATTCTCAGGGAATTAGTAAACAGGTACTCTTGCCCACTTTTGGAGAAGACGGATCATTCTGAAGTCACGTCTTTTACTTTTGCTATATACTATTATGTATAAATCATGTTTTGAACAATGTAAATATTCATATTATAATGTAATGGTTGTGTTTACTTCGCTTACTATGATACAACTGTTGTGATACTACGCATGACGTCACCTCCGCCCCGGAACGTTTCCGCTATTAGGTTTCGGGGTGTGACAAATGACCACACCTTACTCAGAACATAATGATCCCCTAACATTAGGAGACCCCGATCTCGCCCCTGGTCCGACCACCAGTTTCCCCAAAACTCATAAATTAGGGCCACCCCATGCCTAAAACTCTTATGCGCCATGCTCTGATCAAAGAGTACTCTATCTTAACAACTTCTCGCTAACTAGTGTGTACTATGTCTTCCCGTAGCACTACATCAGCCTCTCACTGACTGGTGAGTACTACGGCTTCCCGCAGTATCACCACAACCTCTAACTGACTGGTGAGTACTACGGCTTCCCGCAGTATCACCACAACCTCTCATTAGTGAGTACTACGATTTCCCGTAGCATCACAACAACCTCTGATTAGTGAGTACTACGGCTTCCCGTAGCATCACCACAACCTCTGACTAGTGAGTACTACGGCTTCCCGTAGCATCACAACAACCTCTGACTAGTGAGTACTACGGCTTCCCGTAGCATCACAACAACCTCTGATTAGTGAGTACTATGGCTTCCCGTAGCATCATCACAACCTCTGACTAGTGAGTACTACGGCTTCCCGTAGCATCACAACAACCTCTGACTGACTCACACACTCCGCGGACCAATCAATATATAGGTGCATGCACTTACCCAAATTATGCATCACTATATCTGGCGGCAAATCGCCTTAATAAAACACCCTTCTCTGCTGTAATCCATATTCTTGGACAATCTCACTTTCTGTCATTAACCGAAAGGACTCCCACTGGAATCATAGATGCTTGACCTACCACCTGCCGTCTCCATTCAAGACTCAAAATTATCCGAAATCCAATGCATTAAATTCGGATACCTCGATACACCACCATAGAACCTCACGACATCTCGTCTCATCCACTGATCTTCCTGTTCCACAACCTGAAATTGGTTGTCTAATCTTCTGCCTTTCCCAAGCTGAATAACAGCCCCATCATTGAACCAGAATTTCTCAATCGTCGAACTCACCCTACGAGCCAACCATCTCGAATTCACCATTTTGACCTCGAAGAATTTTCGTTCACCCCAAGGTCTCCGACCAACGGCCAATTGCCGTGGAGACACTCATCCTTTTTAAACATAACACATTCATTATCTCGCTCTACACCTCGTCTCAATCACCAATAACCATGGGCTCATGAGTTCGCACTGTCGATCTCTCCGTATCCAGATCTCTAACCATTCTCGATCGAATCTCTAATCCCCTCAATAAAATACCCGGTTCTCCCCCACTTAGGGTTCGAACCAACCCCAATCGGCGCACCAGCAATCTATCCCACAGACTGTTTCCACCATTAACATCGCACCGACTCCTGGAAGGTGCTACACAACGCTCGATGATCTCCTGACAGAGATCGGGCAACTCCAATTCCCCGAAACTCAGATGAAATCCTTAGAACTTCCTACCATGACTGCCTTTAGTCATTTAGAATCTCACACCATTCCATCACCGGACCTCCTAACTGTCCAATATTAACCCTGACTCTTAGTCTGGAAGTAATGATCTACCGTACTCCTTATCATCGACTCATCAACCAACGATCCATCACGTCACTTATCATAAGAGCAGAAACCATATTTCCACTCTTAATACCCATCAAAAACAATAAGGGTCACCGCCCTGATATACTCCTCTTGATCGTCCGACGTTGCAGCTAACACATGCCCTACTATACTCAATTAGGGTGTCTCCTGGTCCTTTACCATCTCAGTCCCCACTGACGTCCTGTTCAAGCTATATCTTTACCTCGCGGCATACCTACTGCCACATACTCTGTTTAAAGATCACTATCCGTGCAATCCCATAGGGATCACCCCCAAACTCAAAAACCGAAATCTCAACACCTCTTATGTCTCCCACAGGAAACGGATATAGCACCACTCGGGTCATAGAAAGTGACCTCTCCACTATCGGCCGGTCGCCCAGCCCAGACCGTATTCTCCCATAACGCATCATCCCTACTCATCACTGAGTCTTGCGACTCCAACTGGCATATCACCCACAATCCCTCGGGGCTCACTCGATTTCCCCTTTCAAGGGATGCTCCACTAAAACTTGTTCATCATGGCCTTCTGGCCCCACACTCATTCACCTCGATCTCAGTCTAGACAATCCCCACAGAATAATTGGTAAAAACCATAAACACTAACCGCCACATGTCATGATACTCAAACCGTGTGGTCACCTCTCGATCTGCTATGCATCGTGGTACCTGTACCATATTATCTCCTCTTAATCTTCTATGAATCATGGTACTCGAACCACGTTCCCTCTTCCCAATCCACCTCAAATCATGGCACTCTAACCATGACATCAACTTTCGTCCTGCTACAACTCATGGGACTCGACCCATGGCATCACTTCTCAATCTGCTACATATCATGGTACTCGAACCATGACATCACTTCTCAATGCTCAAATACCGGCTCATGCGTGCCTGCTCAGACAACACGTGCTCAGGGCAAAACAACGCCCTCTCGTGAAACATCTGTGTAATCACAGTCACGGACTTCGTCCCCTGCTTGAGGGACAATAACTCCTATGCCAACCGTTCCCGCTCCAACGGGGGAACATACTCGTCTCTGAACATGGTGGTGAATCTCTCCCAAGTCACCTCCGAAATCTCTTGCAAGAGTGAAGTTCGCCGCCACGAACTTCCACCAGTCCTTCGCCCCCAAGCGAAACTGGTTCAGTGCAAACCGAACCCTCAGATGCTCCGGACACGAACAGGTGTAGAAGCATCCCTCGATATCAGAAATACATCTCATCGCAGCAATCGGATCCTGCGTCCCATCAAACTCCGGTGGCTTCGTGTTGCTGAACTCCCGGAACAGCATCTAGTCACCCCCCCCCCCCCCCGAGGTCTAGCAGCCACAGTTGCAGTAGCTGCAGCAACCGCAGCCTCAGTAACCGCTGCGTATCTCTCGTCGAACGTCTCAATCAAAGTGGTCTTGATAGACCCAAACATCCCCGGTATCTCTGCGCGGATAGCCGCATCCCCTTCGTCGTGGATCATCTGACGAAGCTCCTCGTCACTCACGCCATTGGCCTCTGGTCTGTGGCGTGTCCCAACCATGATGTCTCCAAAATACAACATAAAAATATCAGAGACTCACTCGAGTGTACTCGCACTCGATAACTCAGCCCTACTTGTTCCTTAGTATCCTAAGGATTCTTACTTGGACTGCGCATTGATCCGGTGTCTTCAGTAGTACGGGCCCTATACTACCGTCCACACCGCATCAGTATTCACCCCAAGTCCTCTTCCTTGGATCCTAGATCACAAGTACTCTACATCTCGCTAGCATAGGCTACCCTTCGGTAGGCCTCTCATAAGCTCCTCACTGATACCTACTCACTCTCAAGCATCACATAGCAGTAGAAATTTTCCTAGGCTAAGGCATCACAAATCAGGCCACTCTAGTCCTAATATGAATACCTAGCCTACTTTTAGTATAACATATCATAACATATCTCATAACATATAATGTAAAGGTATTTTGGGAAATCACCGTTCGGGCGCTGGCTGATCGTACACACTGCTCCGTTCTGCCTTTCTCAAAATCTTTTACTCTTTTAGAAAAATTGTTTCTTTTCTGAAAATTTTTACTCAAATCCTCAGTTTGAGTTCAGATACGCCCGAAGGTGCATCTGAATCCCTCAAACCAAGGCTCTTATACCAACTTGTAACAACGTAAAATTTCAAACAATTTTTCATTTTTAAAACATAATTCATTCATAACAAAATCCATTATATCACATAATATCTCAATGAACAACCCCATAATCTCAAGTACATAAATCTTCATCAGTGTGTACAGATCATGTCGACGCCTTCCCGCGATCCTCGCTAGTACCTGAAACACATAACACAACAACTGTAAGCATAAATGCTTATTGAGTTCCCCAAAATACCACATACAACACATACGCCTTTCCAGTCTGTGGGATCTTCCGATCCAAGTGTCTCAGGGGACTTCCGTCCCGAATCCCGGTAGACCTTCCGATCCTACCCGTATCGACCTTCCGATCCGTAACCTCCTGACCTTCCGGTCCATATCATTTTGACCTTCCGGTCCTTATCATACATAACATACATAACACATACATATCACATAACAGCATATAACACATACATCCCATAGCATATAAGACCTTCCGGTCACACATAGGTACCCTTCCAGGTACAGTATAGTGAGAAGACTCACCTCGTATGAAGTCGGATAAACTCCTGTGCTCGAATATCCCGACCTAGCCTCCTCCTATCAACAGGATAACATCTCTAATCAAAATCCTCTCATGTTCTCATCTCTAATAATGGGTAGAAGACCATTCTACCCCTCCCTGACCTCTCTTGAATCAGCTTGACCAAGACCCCAAGGTCAACTGAAGTCAACTATAGTCAACGGTCAAACTTTGACCAGACTCGTCGAGTGCACACGGGTGACTCGGCGAGCCCATGCGTGTCCTCTGAATCCTCAAAAAGCCTCACTCGACTCGTTGAGTTAACCTTTCACTCGACGGGTTACCACTGGTCACGAATCGCGGGTAACCCGACTCGACTCGTCGAGTCCCCATATGGACTCGGCGAGTTCCCTCCATGGCATCACTCAAATGACCTTCTAAGGTCAGATCTGTCTCTCTAACTTATAGATATGACCTTCTTACACCCAAATATCACATAAAGGTTCAATCTTTAAGCTCATGCAACACTATTATTGTGACAATCGTCAATTTCCGGTCAAGTCAAAGTCAAACAAAGTCGACAAGTCAAACCGGTCAACTCAGTTGACCCTTGTATGTTAGGGTTTACTCTATGTAATTACTAAACAACTCGCTATTTTAATGAGAAAATATCATTTGGAAAATCCGTGTGTTTAATTTTTCTTAGCCTTGATAATGCTAAACAATGAACCAAAGAGATAAAACATTATTGCACACTCATCGGGAGTGTGTAGGACACTAAAACATGACTTAACGGGGTTTACGGACCTTGCATTGCGAAGCCGGACACTCAAAAAGGTCACAAACGAAACCTCCCTCAATCATTTTCACTTTATCTCCTTCTATTTGAAATCTCTCCCAAATCTCTCTCTGAATGAGAAATCTCTCCAAGAATGTCAAATCTCTCCCAAATCTCTCCAAGAATGTGAAATCTCTCCCAAATCTCTCTCTGAATGAGAAATCTCTCCAAGTATGTCAAATCTCTCCCAAATCTCTCTCTGGATGAGAAATCTCTCCAAGAATGTGAAATCTCTCCCAAATCTCTCTCTGAATGAGAAATCTCTCCAAGTATGTCAAATCTCTCCCAAATCTCTCTTAAAACCTCTCTTGATCTTTTTGTAATCAATTGGGACATCCCGACACTTGATTTGGTGAAAAACCATGCGAAACGGGACGATGCATTGGAAAATAGCCTTTTAGGGCCGGAGTCCCTCTATAGGGATCAAACCCACCTTGAACCGGAGTCTCCTTGAGGATCCGCGGTCATCTAGCCGCAGCCAGCAGCCGCAGTCACCGACCGCAGCCAGCAGCCGCAGTCACCGACCGCAGCCACCGACCGCATCGGCATGGTGCCCGCATCCGGTGTTCGCCTCCGGTTCTAGCTACCCGGACCGCAGCTTCCCTTTCCGCTTCGAACCCGCATCCGCGACCAAGCCCCACTTCAGATCCATGGCTCCTAAGGCCGAAGTCACCCTCCTGACTTCGGATTTGACATTTTCCACCCGGTTTTCGACTAGTTTGGCGTTTTAAGCCCGTTTTTAAATATTTTAACGCGGGATTTTCTCCAGAAATCATATTTTAACATATAAGACCCTAAATATTCATAATTTAACCATATTTTTATGAGAATAAAATCTAGTGGGTGAATAATTGAGGTGGAGTGTTGACTTTTCTTTAGTTTATGATACAAGCTACCACCCCCATACCCACTCCATGACCAACCATTGTCCTCCCCACCATCCCTAGTCACTTCATAGTCCTTTCCCACTCATTTTCAGCCATTATCACGTTTTGGAGCTGGAACAACTCCCTCTCTCTCTCCTCATTCTCACTCACTTCCCTCATTTACACCAAAGATCAAACCCACTTTTCTCTCAAATTCTCTCACACAAATTCGAGATTTCCAAGGCATTTTCCAGCTTTTCTCCTTCATTTGGTAAGTATCATCACCCTCCTTATGGTTATTACATTTCCTTTTACTCAAATCATTGATTCCTTACAGAAACTCCATCATTTGGGTGTTAGATTCTCGAATCTTCAAGCAATCCTTCAAGTGTTCTTGAGTTGAACACTTCTCTCCTTCAACCTCCATCCACAGAAATCACACAAGGTGAGTTCATACCCCTACATTTTCATGCTTTCTTAAGTTTTAAGGGGGGGAATACAAGTTAAATCATCAAGAACACAACTAAACTTTTCCAACAGCTTTCATCAGAAAAGTTGGACATCAATCACGGACAGTTTTGGACAACCTAAACATTTTAGTTTTCAAAACTGTACAAGGTGCAAGTAGTTCAAGTCCTTAGATTTAAAATGGTTACTTGCAAATCTCCATACGATTTTTCTACAATTTATGGTGATTTTTACAAAACTGCCTATCATTTCAAACATCAATCCGGACCAGTCTGTGATTATGGACTTGTTCACACAAGTTAGAGGTCACTAAAAATCATGAGAAAAATTATGGAGAAACTAGACTCATTTTCCAAACTCTCAGAATTTACGGATTCTGATTTGGACCTTTGATGATTTTTCTACATATTTTCTAAGAACAGTGATAGAAAATGTTATTAACAGAAAAATGCTATCAATTTCATTTCACCTTGTAACATGTTGAGCAAGGTGTATATCTTTATGTGATTATATGTTATTGCAATATATGATATTTTGTCTTAGTATATAGACATACATCAGTTAACAAATGGATTTTTGCTAGATAAAGCATAGAAATAACAACTTGTTATAATTAAAGTACATCCATTACATACAAACATTGGATAAACTATATTGAGTATAGTTTACATACATTACTACTACTACTCTTGTTTTGATAAACTATAATAGGTATAGTTTATGATACATTACATAATTCATACATTTCAAAAGGGTACATTTATACAAAGATGATTTTCATTACACCACACATAATTCCGTTAATGACTTTGTGAGACATTCGCTTCACTTTACAAATAAGTCATGTATTGTAACCAGAGTCTCCTGGAGGGAGAGCGTGATAGTTGTGTATAGATCTATATTGGGTTTGACAAACCCACACCTTAACTGCATGCAACAGTTAGACCGGCAGGTCTGGGGTGACGAATGTCATAACATTTCCGACGGCTGAAGAACGTCGTTTCAGGCCAACTAGGTCATAGCATGGTTATAATAACTCACAGAAAGTATTAACAAACATAGGAATTTACGGGGATTTCATTGAAATCAAATGAGATTATGTCAATTTAAACTTACATTGTTTTACTATAAATATGACAAATCATTCGTACATTCCGGTCTTTGGGTTTTAAGACTACATTTACACATTAAGGAAAATATTGGATTTTTCTGGAACTGACACTACTCTTACAAGAAAAGGTTTTCATAATTGCATACAAAAACTTATGAACTCACCAACCTTTGTGTTGACACTTTTTCAAAACTACTTGTATTCTCAGGAAATCACTAAACAGGTAACCAAGTGCTTTTGAGGATGGGACGTTAAGGCGTCAAACATTTCACGTTTTGTCAACATATTGTAATTGGTTTGGAAACATGTAATTCATACAATGATGTAACTCTTTCAATTATATATATGTTGGTTGTGTTTACTTTGATCACTATTGCAAGATGTTGTTATGATACTATACATGAAGTCCTCCACCCCCGGACGTTTCCGCCATCCTTGGTTTGGGGTGTGACAATTATGCCCTTATATGAAGAAATAGCTCCTAAAATGGCAACCTAGATCTATAACCCCAAGGGACTACATAAAGCTGGAAGATTGGGACTCTCTGGACCTCTTAAGGTCCAGATCTAAAGCTTATTCCACATTGGGACCTCATACGCATCACATATTATCCAAGAATGGGTAAGGGAAACCCTAGATTCAAGGATTCTACACAAAACAGGAAGAAGGGGCGAGATACTACCTCAGAATGGAGATCCTTGCTTGGATGTCTCAAAATAGCAACCTTCTTTGGTCCTTCTAGCTGAATCCCTTCTCTTCCTTTGCAAAATCCCACCAAGGTTACTTGATTTCATCACAAGAACTCTCCCTTGGCTCCAATGGCGATTTAGGGTTTCTCACAGGAGATATGAGGCGCACCCAAGGTCATAAGTTCCTTTAAATAGGCTCCAACCCTGGAACTTAGGGTTTTCTCTGCCCAGCACCTACTCGGCGAGTCCATACTTGGACTCGTCGAGTCCGCTCATTAAATCCACATGCTCAACTCGACGTGACTCGGCGAGTCATCCCTACGACTCGTCGTGTCCCTCCCTAAATCCTCAAAATTGAAACACGAACCATCATACCCGAAATTCCGGATGTTACAAATAAATGCTAGGGTTTCGATTTTAGGGTAAATGTTGATGGAGGCTAAAGATAATAGGGTTTTGACATAAGTTAACGCCTTCAAATATAGGGTCCAAGACCCTAAATTAGGGTTTGCACCTCACTAGAATATGCATTGTGTACTCCTGGTATGCCCAACATACTCTAAAGGCCATCTGCGATCATCCATCCCAGAACGCCCGACGTACTCCCTACACGCCCAACGTACTAGGCTTAGCCCAAAAACCACCAAACTTCCAAAGGCCATAACTTATTTGTTCTAAGTCTGATTTCGAAGATTCTTATATCCACAAAAAGGTATTGAGAAGCTCTACAATCCTATCAACTGTCGTTTTCCTTAAAACTTTCCGAAATTAAATCCAAAATTCGTAAAAGGCCCGAACTATCACTTTACAGTTATACCCTTGGGCTCCAAAGCATAAACTGAACTCTAGTATCTCCTAATCTACATTATCCACATCTAAAGGAGTCTAAATCTCTCTTTCCCCAAGGCCCAAAGCCTTATGATAAATGATCTTTAGGTCACTACCCCGAATTAGGAAACGATCCGAAACAGGTTGATAGAATATATATATATATATATATATATATATATATATATATATATATATATATATATATATATATATATATGGTTTTTCATTATAGCCATTTACCAAGAGCTATTAGAAGAAAAAGGGGGAAATTACATCTAGTTTCTATAAATTATGATGTTTGGTCATTCACCAGGAGAAAACCGATTTTCGAGGTCGAATAGGAAACGGTAAAAAAATTGTAAAATAGGACTTGATGTGGTTAATATTGAAAGTTATGATTCCTGGTGTAGTTTCTTTTGACCTATTGTGATTAGTAATATATAATTTCATTATATAAATTGTAATAGTTTGAACTTCGTATATATGGCTCCTTCTTTTGCATTACAAAAGTATTTCAAAAAAATAGAAAAAAAGTTCTTTTTTTTGAACCATTGTACATCTGCCATACTTAAATAATATGTAAAATCATTTCCATTTATTTCCAACGAAAGAAATTGCGCTACTTTCGCCTTACTTTGTGCTTTTCACATCCATTTTGATAATAGGTGGTAAAAATAAAATCTCACATATATCATACGTAATTAATGTATCAACAAATTTCCACTTATTTCCAACTAAACAAATTGTCCTACTTTCACTTAACTTTGTTGATAGACACACATTTTTGGTAATAACTCTATCACACTATTGGTTATAGTGAAGGTATTTTATAATTTATATGAGCACAACTTAATATATATATATATATATATATATATATATATATATATGTGTGTGTGTGTGTGTGTGTGTGTGTGTGTGTATATATATATATATATATATATATATACGGTTTAGGATTTATGGAAAACAAAAATCCTTAAAAAAACCCTAAAAGTCATAAAAATGCGTAAAAAAAATACTTACAGATCACAAAACTTTTCTTTTGACTTTATATTCCTAAAAATCACAACTTTTATATAATTTCGCTAAAATTATTTTAAAAAAAACACCAATATTTATATATATATATATATATATATATATATATATATATATATATATATATATATATATATATATATATATATATTCTATTTTTTCATTTTTTTCTGCGAATTTATAATAAATGCTGCGATTTTTTAAGAGTATAAAGTCAAAAAAATATTTGAGATCTCTATGTATTTTTTTAATGCATATTTAGGATTTTTAGGGCTTTTTTACTTTTCCATATAACCCTAATATATATATATATATATATATATATATATATATATATATATATATA